>NC_039367.1:142571750-142617082 GCF_003573695.1 Papaver somniferum
TATATGGTAATCTTGAAACCTGAGTTAAGTGATAGGTTGCAGTTTCATCCAATCTAATATATTTGACACCTGGAACCTCGCCCCGACCAAAATATCGGGTCTGTATTTGGTAATCTTGCAACCTGAGTTAATTGATAGTTTGCAGTTTTATCCAATCTGATATATTTGACACCTAGAACTTCGCCCCGACGAGAACATCGGGTCTGTATATGGTAATCTTGCAACTTGAATTAAGTGATAGGTTGAAGTTGCACCCAATCTGATATATTTGAAATCTCGAACCTTGCGCGGACCATAACATCAGGTCTGTATATGGTAATCTTGCAACCTGAGCTAAGTGATAGGTTGCAGTTTCATCCAATCTGATATATTTGACACCTAGAACCTCGTGCGGACTAGAACATCGGGTCTGTATATGGTAATCTTGCAACCTGAGTTAAGTGATAGGTTGCAGTTTCATCCAATCTGATATAATTGATATATCGAACCTCGTCTGAACCAAAACATCGGGTCTATATATGGTAATCTTGAAACCTGAGTTAAATGATAGGTTGCAGTTTCATCCAATATGATATATTTGACACCTAGAACCTCGCGCGGACCAGAACATCGGGTCTGTATATGGTAATCTTTCAACCTGAGTTAAGTGATAGGGTGCAGTTTCATCCAATCTGATATATTTGACACCTCGAACCTCGCCCCGACGAGAACATCGGGTCTGTATATGGTAATCTTGCAACCTGAGTTAAGTGATAGGTTGCAGTTTTCTCCAATCTGATATATTTTACACATCGAACCTCGAGTGAACCAGAACAACGGGTCTGTATATGGTAATCTTTCAACCTGAGTTAAGTGATAGGTTGTAGTTTCATGTAATCTGATATATTTGACACATCGAACCTCGCCCGGACCAGAACATCGGGTTTGTATATGGTAATCTTGAAACCTGAGTTAAGTGATAGGTTGCAGTTTCATCCAATCTGATAGATTTGACACCTAGAACCTCTCCTGGACAAGAACATCGGGTCTGTATATGGTAATCCTGCAACCTGAGTTAAGTGATAGGTTGCAGTTTCATCCAATCTGATATATTTGACACCTCGAACCTCGCGCGGACCAGAATATCGGGTTTGTATATGGTAATCTTGCAACCTGAGTTAAGTGATAGGTTGCAGTTTCATCCAATCTGGTATATTTGACACCTCGAACATCGCTCCGACGGGAACTTCAGGTCTGTATATGGTAATCTTGCAACCTGAGTTAAGTGATAGGTTGCAGTTTCATCCAATCTGATATATTTGTTACTTAGAACCTCGCCCGGACCAGAACATCGGGTCTGTATATGGTAATCTTGAAACCTGAGTTAAGTGATACGTTGCAGTTTCATCCAATATGATATTTTGACACCTAGACCTCGCCCGGACTAGAACATCGGGTATGTATTTGGTAATCTTGCAACTTGAGTTAAGTGATAGGTTGCAGTTTCATCCAATCTGATATATTTGACACCTCGAACCTCGCGCGGACCAGAAAATCGGGTCTGTATATGGTAATCTTGCAACCTGAGTTAAGTGATAAGTTGCAACTTCATCCAATCTGATATATTTGACACCTCGAACCTCGCTCGGACCAGAACATCGGGTATGTATATGGTAATCTTGTAACCTGACTTAAGTGATGGGTTGCAGTTTCATCCAATCTGATATATTTGACACCTCGAGCCTCTTCCCGACGAGAACATCGGGTCTGTATATGGTAATCTTGAAACCTGAGTTAAGTGATAGGTTGCAGTTTCATCCAATCTAATATATTTGACACACCTGGAACCTCGCCCCGACCAGAATATCGGGTCTGTATTTGGTAATCTTGCAACCTGAGTTAATTGATAGTTTGCAGTTTTATCCAATCTGATATATTTGACACCTAGAACTTCGCCCCGACGAGAACATCGGGTCTGTATATGGTAATCTTGCAACTTGAATTAAGTGATAGGTTGAAGTTGCACCCAATCTGATATATTTGAAATCTCGAACCTTGCGCGGACCATAACATCAGGTCTGTATATGGTAATCTTGCAACCTGAGCTAAGTTATAGGTTGCAGTTTCATCCAATCTGATATATTTGACACCTAGAACCTCGTGCGGACTAGAACATCGGGTCTGTATATGGTAATCTTGCAACCTGAGTTAAGTGATAGGTTGTAGTTTCATCCAATCTGATATATTTGATACATCGAACCTCGCCCGAACCAAAACATCGGGTCTATATATGGTAATCTTGAAACCTGAGTTAAGTGATAGGTTGCATTTTCATCCAATCTGATAAATTTGACACCTAGAACCTCGCGCGGACCAGAACATCGGGTCTGTATATGGTAATCTTTCAACCTGAGTTAAGTGATAGGTTGCAGTTTCATCCAATCTGATATATTTGACACATCGAACCTCGCTTGAACCAGAACATCGGGTCTATATATGGTAATCTTGAAACCTGAGTGAAGTGATAGGTAGCAGTTTTATCCAATCTGATATATTTTACACCTCGAACCTCGCTCCGACGAGAATATCGGGTCTGTATATGGTAATGTTGCAACCTGAGTTAAGTGATAGGGTGCAGTTTCATTCAATCTGATATATTTGACACCTAGAACCTCTCCCTGACCAGAACATCGGGTCTGTATATGGTAATCTTGCAACCTGAGTTAAGTGTTAGGTTGCAGTTTCATCCAATCTGATATATTTGATACCTCAAACCTCGCCCGGACCAGAACATCGGGTATGTATATGGTAATCTTTAAACCTGAGTTAAATGATAGGTTGCAGTTTCATCCAATATGATATATTTGACACCTAGAACCTCGCCCGGACTAGAACATCGGGTTTGTATATGGTAATCTTGCAACCTGAGTTAAGTGATAGGTTGCAGTTTCATCCAATCTGATATATTTGACATATCGAACCTCGCGCGGACAAGAATATCGGGTCTGTATATGGTAATCTTGCAACCTGAGTTAAGTGATAGGTTGCAATTTCATCCAATCTGATATATTTGACACCTCGAACCTCGCTCCGACGAGAATATCGGGTCTGTATATGGTAATGTTGCAACCTGAGTTAAGTGATAGGGTGCAGTTTCATCCAATCTGATATATTTGACACCTAGAACCTCTCCCTGACCAGAACATCGGGTCTGTATATGGTAATCTTGCAACCTGAGTTAAGTGTTAGGTTGCAGTTTCATCCAATCTGATATATTTGATACCTCGAACCTCGCCCGGACCAGAACATCGGGTTTGTATATGGTAATCTTGCAATCTGAGTTAAGTGATAGGTTACAGTTTTATCCAATCTGATATATTTGACACCTCGAACCTCGCCCCGACGAGAAAATCGGGTCTGTATATGGTAATCTTGCAACCTGAGTTAAGTAATGGGTTGCTGTTTTATCCAATCTGATATATTTGACACCTCGAACCTCGCTCGGACCAGAACATCGGGTATGTATATGGTAATCTTGCAACCTGACGTAAGTGATAGGTTGCAGTTTCATCCAATATGATATATTTGACATCTCGAACCTCGCCCCGACGAGAACATCGGGTTTGTATATGGTAATCTTGCAACCTGAGTTAAGTGATAGGTTGCAGTTTCGTCCATTCTGATATATTTGACACCTAGAACTTCGCCCCGACGAGAACATCAGGTCTATATATGGTAATCTTGCAACCTGAATTAAGTGATAGGTTGAAGTTTCACCCAATCTGATATATTTGACACCTCGAACCTTGCACGGACCAGAACATCAGGTCTGTATATGGTAATCTTGCAACCTGAGCTAAGTGATAGGTTGCAGTTTCATCCAATCTGATATATTTGACACCTAGATCCTCGCGCGGACTAGAACATCGGGTCTGTATATGGTAATCTTGCAATCTGAGTTAAGTGATAGGTTGCAGTTTCATCCAATCTGATATAATTGATATATCGAACCTCGTCTGAACCAAAACATCGGGTCTATATATGGTAATCTTGAAACCTGAGTTAAATGATAGGTTGCAGTTTCATCCAATATGATATATTTGACACCTAGAACCTCGCGCGGACCAGAACATCGGGTCTGTATATGGTAATCTTTCAACCTGAGTTAAGTGATAGGGTGCAGTTTCATCCAATCTGATATATTTGACACCTCGAACCTCGCCCCGACGAGAACATCGGGTCTGTATATGGTAATCTTGCAACCTGAGTTAAGTGATAGGTTGCAGTTTTCTCCAATCTGATATATTTTACACATCGAACCTCGAGTGGACCAGAACAACGGGTCTGTATATGGTAATCTTGTAACCTGAGTTAAGTGATAGGTTGTAGTTTCATGTAATCTGATATATTTGACACATCGAACCTCTCCCGGACCAGAACATCGGGTTTGTATATGGTAATCTTGAAACCTGAGTTAAGTGATAGGTTGCAGTTTCATCCAATCTGATAGATTTGACACCTAGAACCTCTCCCGGACAAGAACATCGGGTCTGTATATGGTAATCCTGCAACCTGAGTTAAGTGATAGGTTGCAGTTTCATCCAATCTGATATATTTGACACCTCGAACCTCGCGCGGACCAGAATATCGGGTTTGTATATGGTAATCTTGCAACCTGAGTTAAGTGATAGGTTGCAGTTTCATCCAATCTGGTATATTTGACACCTCGAACATCGCTCCGACGGGAACTTCAGGTCTGTATATGGTAATCTTGCAACCTGAGTTAAGTGATAGGTTGCAGTTTCATCCAATCTGATATATTTGTTACTTAGAACCTCGCCCGGACCAGAACATCGGGTCTGTATATGGTAATCTTGAAACCTGAGTTAAGTGATACGTTGCAGTTTCATCCAATATGATATTTTGACACCTAGACCTCGCCCGGACTAGAACATCGGGTATGTATTTGGTAATCTTGCAACTTGAGTTAAGTGATAGGTTGCAGTTTCATCCAATCTGATATATTTGACACCTCGAACCTCGCGCGGACCAGAAAATCGGGTCTGTATATGGTAATCTTGCAACCTGAGTTAAGTGATAAGTTGCAACTTCATCCAATCTGATATATTTGACACCTCGAACCTCGCTCGGACCAGAACATCGGGTATGTATATGGTAATCTTGTAACCTGACTTAAGTGATGGGTTGCAGTTTCATCCAATCTGATATATTTGACACCTCGAACCTCTCCCCGACGAGAACATCGGGTCTGTATATGGTAATCTTGAAACCTGAGTTAAGTGATAGGTTGCAGTTTCATCCAATCTAATATATTTGACACCTGGAACCTCGCCCCGACCAAAATATCGGGTCTGTATTTGGTAATCTTGCAACCTGAGTTAATTGATAGTTTGCAGTTTTATCCAATCTGATATATTTGACACCTAGAACTTCGCCCCGACGAGAACATCGGGTCTGTATATGGTAATCTTGCAACTTGAATTAAGTGATAGGTTGAAGTTGCACCCAATCTGATATATTTGAAATCTCGAACCTTGCGCGGACCATAACATCAGGTCTGTATATGGTAATCTTGCAACCTGAGCTAAGTGATAGGTTGCAGTTTCATCCAATCTGATATATTTGACACCTAGAACCTCGTGCGGACTAGAACATCGGGTCTGTATATGGTAATCTTGCAACCTGAGTTAAGTGATAGGTTGTAGTTTCATCCAATCTGATATATTTGATACATCGAACCTCGCCCGAAACAAAACATCGGGTCTATATATGGTAATCTTGAAACCTGAGTTAAGTGATAGTTTGCATTTTCATCCAATCTGATAAATTTGACACCTAGAACCTCGCGCGGACCAGAACATCGGGTCTGTATATGGTAATCTTTCAACCTGAGTTAAGTGATAGGTTGCAGTTTCATCCAATCTGATATATTTGACACCTCGAACCTCGCGTGGACTAGAATATCGGGTTTGTATATGGTAATCTTGCAACCTGAGTTAAGTGATAGGTTGCAGTTTCATCCAATCTGGTATATTTGACACCTCGAACATCGCTCCGACAGGAACTTCAGGTCTGTATATGGTAATCTTGCAACCTGAGTTAAGTAATGGGTTGCTGTTTTATCCAATCTGATATATTTGACACCTCGAACCTCGCTCGGACCAGAACATCGGGTATGTATATGGTAATCTTGCAACCTGACGTAAGTGATAGGTTGCAGTTTCATCCAATATGATATATTTGACATCTCGAACCTCGCCCCGACGAGAACATCGGGTTTGTATATGGTAATCTTGCAACCTGAGTTAAGTGATAGGTTGCAGTTTCGTCCATTCTGATATATTTGACACCTAGAACTTCGCCCCGACGAGAACATCAGGTCTATATATGGTAATCTTGCAACCTGAATTAAGTGATAGGTTGAAGTTTCACCCAATCTGATATATTTGACACCTCGAACCTTGCACGGACCAGAACATCAGGTCTGTATATGGTAATCTTGCAACCTGAGCTAAGTGATAGGTTGCAGTTTCATCCAATCTGATATATTTGACACCTAGATCCTCGCGCGGACTAGAACATCGGGTCTGTATATGGTAATCTTGCAACCTGAGTCAAGTGATAGGTTGCAGTTTCATCCAATCTGATATATTTGATATATCGAACCTCGTCTAAACCAAAACATCGGGTCTATATATGGTAATCTTGAAACCTGAGTTAAATGATAGGTTGCAGTTTCATCCAATATGATATATTTGACACCTAGAACCTCGCGCGGACCAGAACATCGGGTCTGTATATGGTAATCTTTCAACCTGAGTTAAGTGATAGGGTGCAGTTTCATCCAATCTGATATATTTGACACCTCGAACCTCGCCCCGACGAGAACATCGGGTCTGTATATGGTAATCTTGCAACCTGAGTTAAGTGATAGGTTGCAGTTTTCTCCAATCTGATATATTTTACACATCGAACCTCGAGTGAACCAGAACAACGGGTCTGTATATGGTAATCTTTCAACCTGAGTTAAGTGATAGGTTGTAGTTTCATGTAATCTGATATATTTGACACATCGAACCTCGCCCGGACCAGAACATCGGGTTTGTATATGGTAATCTTGAAACCTGAGTTAAGTGATAGGTTGCAGTTTCATCCAATCTGATAGATTTGACACCTAGAACCTCTCCTGGACAAGAACATCGGGTCTGTATATGGTAATCCTGCAACCTGAGTTAAGTGATAGGTTGCAGTTTCATCCAATCTGATATATTTGACACCTCGAACCTCGCGCGGACCAGAATATCGGGTTTGTATATGGTAATCTTGCAACCTGAGTTAAGTGATAGGTTGCAGTTTCATCCAATCTGGTATATTTGACACCTCGAACATCGCTCCGACGGGAACTTCAGGTCTGTATATGGTAATCTTGCAACCTGAGTTAAGTGATAGGTTGCAGTTTCATCCAATCTGATATATTTGTTACTTAGAACCTCGCCCGGACCAGAACATCGGGTCTGTATATGGTAATCTTGAAACCTGAGTTAAGTGATACGTTGCAGTTTCATCCAATATGATATTTTGACACCTAGACCTCGCCCGGACTAGAACATCGGGTATGTATTTGGTAATCTTGCAACTTGAGTTAAGTGATAGGTTGCAGTTTCATCCAATCTGATATATTTGACACCTCGAACCTCGCGCGGACCAGAAAATCGGGTCTGTATATGGTAATCTTGCAACCTGAGTTAAGTGATAAGTTGCAACTTCATCCAATCTGATATATTTGACACCTCGAACCTCGCTCGGACCAGAACATCGGGTATGTATATGGTAATCTTGTAACCTGACTTAAGTGATGGGTTGCAGTTTCATCCAATCTGATATATTTGACACCTCGAACCTCTTCCCGACGAGAACATCGGGTCTGTATATGGTAATCTTGAAACCTGAGTTAAGTGATAGGTTGCAGTTTCATCCAATCTAATATATTTGACACCTGGAACCTCGCCCCGACCAGAATATCGGGTCTGTATTTGGTAATCTTGCAACCTGAGTTAATTGATAGTTTGCAGTTTTATCCAATCTGATATATTTGACACCTAGAACTTCGCCCCGACGAGAACATCGGGTCTGTATATGGTAATCTTGCAACTTGAATTAAGTGATAGGTTGAAGTTGCACCCAATCTGATATATTTGAAATCTCGAACCTTGCGCGGACCATAACATCAGGTCTGTATATGGTAATCTTGCAACCTGAGCTAAGTTATAGGTTGCAGTTTCATCCAATCTGATATATTTGACACCTAGAACCTCGTGCGGACTAGAACATCGGGTCTGTATATGGTAATCTTGCAACCTGAGTTAAGTGATAGGTTGTAGTTTCATCCAATCTGATATATTTGATACATCGAACCTCGCCCGAACCAAAACATCGGGTTTATATATGGTAATCTTGAAACCTGAGTTAAGTGATAGGTTGCATTTTCATCCAATCTGATAAATTTGACACCTAGAACCTCGCGCGGACCAGAACATCGGGTCTGTATATGGTAATCTTTCAACCTGAGTTAAGTGATAGGTTGCAGTTTCATCCAATCTGATATATTTGACACATCGAACCTCGCTTGAACCAGAACATCGGGTCTATATATGGTAATCTTGAAACCTGAGTGAAGTGATAGGTAGCAGTTTTATCCAATCTGATATATTTTACACCTCGAACCTCGCTCCGACGAGAATATCGGGTCTGTATATGGTAATGTTGCAACCTGAGTTAAGTGATAGGGTGCAGTTTCATTCAATCTGATATATTTGACACCTAGAACCTCTCCCTGACCAGAACATCGGGTCTGTATATGGTAATCTTGCAACCTGAGTTAAGTGTTAGGTTGCAGTTTCATCCAATCTGATATATTTGATACCTCAAACCTCGCCCGGACCAGAACATCGGGTATGTATATGGTAATCTTTAAACCTGAGTTAAATGATAGGTTGCAGTTTCATCCAATATGATATATTTGACACCTAGAACCTCGCCCGGACTAGAACATCGGGTTTGTATATGGTAATCTTGCAACCTGAGTTAAGTGATAGGTTGCAGTTTCATCCAATCTGATATATTTGACATATCGAACCTCGCGCGGACAAGAATATCGGGTCTGTATATGGTAATCTTGCAACCTGAGTTAAGTGATAGGTTGCAATTTCATCCAATCTGATATATTTGACACCTCGAACCTCGCTCCGACGAGAATATCGGGTCTGTATATGGTAATGTTGCAACCTGAGTTAAGTGATAGGGTGCAGTTTCATCCAATCTGATATATTTGACACCTAGAACCTCTCCCTGACCAGAACATCGGGTCTGTATATGGTAATCTTGCAACCTGAGTTAAGTGTTAGGTTGCAGTTTCATCCAATCTGATATATTTGATACCTCGAACCTCGCCCGGACCAGAACATCGGGTTTGTATATGGTAATCTTGCAATCTGAGTTAAGTGATAGGTTACAGTTTTATCCAATCTGATATATTTGACACCTCGAACCTCGCCCCGACGAGAAAATCGGGTCTGTATATGGTAATCTTGCAACCTGAGTTAAGTAATGGGTTGCTGTTTTATCCAATCTGATATATTTGACACCTCGAACCTCGCTCGGACCAGAACATCGGGTATGTATATGGTAATCTTGCAACCTGACGTAAGTGATAGGTTGCAGTTTCATCCAATATGATATATTTGACATCTCGAACCTCGCCCCGACGAGAACATCGGGTTTGTATATGGTAATCTTGCAACCTGAGTTAAGTGATAGGTTGCAGTTTCGTCCATTCTGATATATTTGACACCTAGAACTTCGCCCCGACGAGAACATCAGGTCTATATATGGTAATCTTGCAACCTGAATTAAGTGATAGGTTGAAGTTTCACCCAATCTGATATATTTGACACCTCGAACCTTGCACGGACCAGAACATCAGGTCTGTATATGGTAATCTTGCAACCTGAGCTAAGTGATAGGTTGCAGTTTCATCCAATCTGATATATTTGACACCTAGATCCTCGCGCGGACTAGAACATCGGGTCTGTATATGGTAATCTTGCAACCTGAGTCAAGTGATAGGTTGCAGTTTCATCCAATCTGATATATTTGATATATCGAACCTCGTCTAAACCAAAACATCGGGTCTATATATGGTAATCTTGAAACCTGAGTTAAATGATAGGTTGCAGTTTCATCCAATATGATATATTTGACACCTAGAACCTCGCGCGGACCAGAACATCGGGTCTGTATATGGTAATCTTTCAACCTGAGTTAAGTGATAGGGTGCAGTTTCATCCAATCTGATATATTTGACACCTCGAACCTCGCCCCGACGAGAACATCGGGTCTGTATATGGTAATCTTGCAACCTGAGTTAAGTGATAGGTTGCAGTTTTCTCCAATCTGATATATTTTACACATCGAACCTCGAGTGAACCAGAACAACGGGTCTGTATATGGTAATCTTTCAACCTGAGTTAAGTGATAGGTTGTAGTTTCATGTAATCTGATATATTTGACACATCGAACCTCGCCCGGACCAGAACATCGGGTTTGTATATGGTAATCTTGAAACCTGAGTTAAGTGATAGGTTGCAGTTTCATCCAATCTGATAGATTTGACACCTAGAACCTCTCCTGGACAAGAACATCGGGTCTGTATATGGTAATCCTGCAACCTGAGTTAAGTGATAGGTTGCAGTTTCATCCAATCTGATATATTTGACACCTCGAACCTCGCGCGGACCAGAATATCGGGTTTGTATATGGTAATCTTGCAACCTGAGTTAAGTGATAGGTTGCAGTTTCATCCAATCTGGTATATTTGACACCTCGAACATCGCTCCGACGGGAACTTCAGGTCTGTATATGGTAATCTTGCAACCTGAGTTAAGTGATAGGTTGCAGTTTCATCCAATCTGATATATTTGTTACTTAGAACCTCGCCCGGACCAGAACATCGGGTCTGTATATGGTAATCTTGAAACCTGAGTTAAGTGATACGTTGCAGTTTCATCCAATATGATATTTTGACACCTAGACCTCGCCCGGACTAGAACATCGGGTATGTATTTGGTAATCTTGCAACTTGAGTTAAGTGATAGGTTGCAGTTTCATCCAATCTGATATATTTGACACCTCGAACCTCGCGCGGACCAGAAAATCGGGTCTGTATATGGTAATCTTGCAACCTGAGTTAAGTGATAAGTTGCAACTTCATCCAATCTGATATATTTGACACCTCGAACCTCGCTCGGACCAGAACATCGGGTATGTATATGGTAATCTTGTAACCTGACTTAAGTGATGGGTTGCAGTTTCATCCAATCTGATATATTTGACACCTCGAACCTCTCCCCGACGAGAACATCGGGTCTATATATGGTAATCTTGAAACCTGAGTTAAGTGATAGGTTGCAGTTTCATCCAATCTAATATATTTGACACCTGGAACCTCGCCCCGACCAAAATATCGGGTCTGTATTTGGTAATCTTGCAACCTGAGTTAATTGATAGTTTGCAGTTTTATCCAATCTGATATATTTGACACCTAGAACTTCGCCCCGACGAGAACATCGGGTCTGTATATGGTAATCTTGCAACTTGAATTAAGTGATAGGTTGAAGTTGCACCCAATCTGATATATTTGAAATATCGAACCTTGCGCGGACCATAACATCAGGTCTGTATATGGTAATCTTGCAACCTGAGCTAAGTGATAGGTTGCAGTTTCATCCAATCTGATATATTTGACACCTAGAACCTCGTGCGGACTAGAACATCGGGTCTGTGTATGGTAATCTTGCAACCTGAGTTAAGTGATAGGTTGTAGTTTCATCCAATCTGATATATTTGATACATCGAACCTCGCCCGAACCAAAACATCGGGTCTATATATGGTAATCTTGAAACCTGAGTTAAGTGATAGGTTGCATTTTCATCCAATCTGATAAATTTGACACCTAGAACCTCGCGCGGACCAGAACATCGGGTCTGTATATGGTAATCTTTCAACCTGAGTTAAGTGATAGGTTGCAGTTTCATCCAATCTGATATATTTGACACCTCGAACCTCGCGTGGACTAGAATATCGGGTTTGTATATGGTAATCTTGCAACCTGAGTTAAGTGATAGGTTGCAGTTTCATCCAATCTGGTATATTTGACACCTCGAACATCGCTCCGACAGGAACTTCAGGTCTGTATATGGTAATCTTGCAACCTGAGTTAAGTAATGGGTTGCTGTTTTATCCAATCTGATATATTTGACACCTCGAACCTCGCTCGGACCAGAACATCGGGTATGTATATGGTAATCTTGCAACCTGACGTAAGTGATAGGTTGCAGTTTCATCCAATATGATATATTTGACATCTCGAACCTCGCCCCGACGAGAACATCGGGTTTGTATATGGTAATCTTGCAACCTGAGTTAAGTGATAGGTTGCAGTTTCGTCCATTCTGATATATTTGACACCTAGAACCTCGCACGGACCAGAAAATCGGGTCTGTATATGGTAATCTTGCAACCTGAGTTAAGTGATAAGTTGCAACTTCATCCAATCTGATATATTTGACACCTCGAACCTCGCTCGGACCAGAACATCGGGTATGTATATGGTAATCTTGTAACCTGACTTAAGTGATGGGTTGCAGTTTCATCCAATCTGATATATTTGACACCTCGAGCCTCTTCCCGACGAGAACATCGGGTCTGTATATGGTAATCTTGAAACCTGAGTTAAGTGATAGGTTGCAGTTTCATCCAATCTAATATATTTGACACACCTGGAACCTCGCCCCGACCAGAATATCGGGTCTGTATTTGGTAATCTTGCAACCTGAGTTAATTGATAGTTTGCAGTTTTATCCAATCTGATATATTTGACACCTAGAACTTCGCCCCGACGAGAACATCGGGTCTGTATATGGTAATCTTGCAACTTGAATTAAGTGATAGGTTGAAGTTGCACCCAATCTGATATATTTGAAATCTCGAACCTTTCGCGGACCATAACATCAGGTCTGTATATGGTAATCTTGCAACCTGAGCTAAGTTATAGGTTGCAGTTTCATCCAATCTGATATATTTGACACCTAGAACCTCGTGCGGACTAGAACATCGGGTCTGTATATGGTAATCTTGCAACCTGAGTTAAGTGATAGGTTGTAGTTTCATCCAATCTGATATATTTGATACATCGAACCTCGCCCGAACCAAAACATCGGGTCTATATATGGTAATCTTGAAACCTGAGTTAAGTGATAGGTTGCATTTTCATCCAATCTGATAAATTTGACACCTAGAACCTCGCGCGGACCAGAACATCGGGTCTGTATATGGTAATCTTTCAACCTGAGTTAAGTGATAGGTTGCAGTTTCATCCAATCTGATATATTTGACACATCGAACCTCGCTTGAACCAGAACATCGGGTCTATATATGGTAATCTTGAAACCTGAGTGAAGTGATAGGTAGCAGTTTTATCCAATCTGATATATTTTACACCTCGAACCTCGCGCGGACCAGAACATTGGGTCTGTATATGGTAATCTTGAAACCTGAGTTAAGTGATAGGTTGCAGTTTTATCCAATCTGATATATTTGACACCTTGAACCTCGTCCCGACGAGAACATCGGGTCTGTATATGGTAATCTTGCAACCTGAGTTAAGTGATAGGTTGCAGTTTTATCCAATATGATATATTTTACACATCGAACCTCGCGTGGACCAGAACAACGGGTCTGTATATGGTAATCTTGCAACCTGAGTTAAGTGATAGGTTGTAGTTTCATGTAATCTGATATATTTGACACATCGAACCTCGCCCGGACCAGAACATCGGGTCTGTATATGGTAATCTTGAAACCTGAGTTAAGTGATAGGTTGCAGTTTCATCCAATCTGATAGATTTCACACCTAGAACCTCGCCCGGACAAGAACATCGGGTCTGTATATGGTAATCTTGCAACCTGAGTTAAGTGATAGGTTGCAGTTTCATCCAATCTGATATATTTGACACTTAGAACCTCGCCCGGACCAGAACATCGGGTCTGTATATGGTAATCTTGAAACCTGAGTTAAGTGATAGGTTGCAGTTTCATCCAATATGATATATTTGACACGTAGAACCTCGCCCGGACTAGAACATTGGGTCTGTATATGGTAATCTTGCAACCTGAGTTAAGTGATAGGTTGCAGTTTCATCCAATCTGATATATTTGACACCTCGAACCTCGCACGGACCAGAAAATCGGGTCTGTATATGGTAATCTTGCAACCTGAGTTAAGTGATAAGTTGCAATTTCATCCAATCCGATATATTTGACAACTCAAACCTCGCTCAGACCAGAACATCGGGTATGTATATGGTAATTTTGCAACCTGACTTAAGAGATAGGTTGAAGTTTCACCCAATCTGATATATTTGAAATCTCGAACCTTGCGCGGACCAGAACATCAGGTCTGTATATGGTAATCTTGCAACCTGAGCTAAGTGATAGGTTGCAGTTTCATACAATCTGATATATTTGACACCTGGAACCTCGCGCGGACTAGAACATCGGGTCTGTATATGGTAATCTTGCAACCTGAGTTAAGTGATAAGTTGCAGTTTCATACAATCTGATATATTTGACACCTCGAACCTCGCGCGGACCAGAATATCGGATTTGTATATGGTAATCTTGCAAACCTGGGTTAAGTGATAGGTTGCAGTTTCATCCAATCTGATATATTTGACACTTAGAACCTCGCCCGGACCAGAACATCGGGTCTGTATATGGTAATCTTGCAACCTGAGTTAAGTGATAGGTTGCATTTTCATCCAATTTGATATATTTGACACCTAGAACCTCGCCCGGACTAGAACATCGGGTCTGTATATGGTAATCTTGCAACCTGAGTTAAGTGATAGGTTGCAGTTTCATCCAATATGATATATTTGACACCTCGAACCTCGCGCGGACCAGAAAATCAGTTCTGTATATGGTAATCTTGCAACCTGAGTTAAGTGATAAGTTGTAATTTCATCCAATCTGATATATTTGACACCTCGAACCTCGCTCCGACGAGAATATCGGGTCTGTATATGGTAATCTTGCAACCTGAGTTAAGTGATAGGGTGTAGTTTCATCCAATCTGATATATTTGACACCTAGAACCTCGCCCTGACCAGAACATCGAGCCTGTATATGGTAATCTTGCAACCTGAGTTAAGTGTTAGGTTGCAGTTTCATCCAATCTAATATATTTGACACCTCGAACCTCGCCCGGACCAGAACATAAGGTCTGTATATGGTAATCTTGCAACCTGAGTTAAGTGATAGGTTGCAATTTCATCCAATCTGATATTTTTGACACCCCGAACCTCGCGCGGAATAGAACATCGGGTCTGTATATGGTAATCTTGCAACCTGACTTAAGTTATAGGTTGCAGTTTCATCCAATCTGATATATTTGAAACCTCGAACCTCGCCCCGACGAGAACATCGGGTCTGTATATGGTAAACTTGCAACCTGAGTTAAGTGATAGGTTTCAGTTTTATCCAATCTGATATATTTGACACCTCGAACCTCGCGCGGACCAGGACATCCGTCTGTATATGGTAATATTGCAACCTGAGTTAAGTGATAGCTTTCAGTTTCATCCAATCTGATATATTTGACACCTCGAACCTCGTCCCGATGAAAACATCGGGTCTGTATATGGTAATCTAGCAACCTGAGTTAAGTTATAGGTTTCAGTTTCATCCAATATGATATATTTGACACCTAGAACCTTGCGCGGACCAGAACATCGGTTCTGTATATGGTAATATTGCAACATGAGTTAAGTGATAGGTTGCAGTTTCATCAAATCTGATATATTTCACACCTCGAACCTCGTGCAGACCAGAACAACGGGTTTGTGAATGGTAACCTTGCAACCTGAGTTAAGTGATAAGTTGCAATTTCATCCAATCTGAAATATTTGACACCTCGAACCTCGCTCCGACGAGAACATCGGGTCTGTATATGGTAATCTCGCAACCTGAGTTAAGTGATAGGTTGCAGTTTCGTCCATTCTGATATATTTGACACCTAGAACTTCGCCCCGACGAGAACATTGGGTCTGTATATGGTAATCTTGTAACTTGAATTAAGTGATAGGTTGAAGTTTTACCCAATCTGATATATTTGAAATATCGAACCTCGCGCGGACCAGAACATTGGGTCTGTATATGGTAATCTTGAAACCTGAGTTAAGTGATAGGTTGCAGTTCCATCCAATCTGATATATTTGACACCTAGAATCTCACCCCGACGAGAACATCGGGTCTGTATATGGTAATCTTGCAACCTGAGTTAAGTGATAGGTTGCAGTTTCATCTATTCTGATATATTTGACAACTAAAACCTCGCCCCGACGAGAACATCGGGTCTGTATATGTTAATCTTGCAACCTGAGTTAAATGATAGGTTGCAGTTTCATCCAATCTGATATATTTGACACCTCGAACCTCACGCGGACCAGAGCATCGGGTCTGTATATGTTAATCTTGCAACCTAAGTTAAGTGATAGGTTGCAATTTCATCCAATCTGATATATTTGACACCCCGAACCTCGCGCGGATTAGAACATCGGGTCTGTATATGGTAATCTTGCAACCTGAGTTAAGTGTTAGGTTGCAGTTTCATCCAATCTGATATATTTGACACCTCGAACCTCGCTCGGACCAGAACATCGGGTATGTATATGGTAACCTTGCAACCTGAGTTAAGTGATAGGTTGTTGTTTCACCCAATCTGGTATATTTGAGACCTCGAACATCGCTCCGACGGGAACATCAGGTTTGTATATGGTAATCTTGCAACCTGAGTTAAGTGGTAGGTTGCAGTTTCATCCAATCTGATATATTTGACACTTAGAACCTCGCCCGGACCAGAACATCAAGTCTGTATATGGTAATCTTGAAACCTGAGTTAAGTGATAGGTTGCAGTTTCATCCAATATGATATATTTAACACCTAGAACCTCGCCCGGTCTAGAACATCGGGTTTGTATATGGTAATCTTGCAACCTGAGTTAAGTGATAGGTTGCAGTTTCGTCCATTCTGATATATTTGACACCTAGAACTTCGCCCCGACGAGAACATTGGGTCTGTATATGATAATCTACTAACTTGAATTAAGTGATAGGTTGAAGTTTTACCCAATATGATATATTTGAAATATCGAACCTCGCGCGGACCAGAACATTGGGTTTGTATATGGTAATCTTGAAACCTGAGTTATGTGATAGGTTGCAGTTTCATCCAATCTGATATATTTGACACCTAGAACCTCACCCCGACGAGAACATCGGGTCTGTATATGGTAATCTTGCAACCTGAGTTAAGTGATAGGTTGCAGTTTCATCCATTCTGATATATTTGACAACTAAAACCTCGCCCCGACGAGAACATCGGGTCTGTATATGTTAATCTTGCAACCTGAGTTAAATGATAGGTTGCAGTTTCATCCAATCTGATATATTTGACACCTCGAACCTCACACGGACCAGAGCATCGGGTCTGTATATGTTAATCTTGCAACCTAAGTTAAGTGATAGGTTGCAATTTCATCCAATCTGATATATTTGACACCCCGAACCTCGCGCGGATTAGAACATCGGGTCTGTATATGGTAATCTTGCAACCTGAGTTAAGTGTTAGGTTGCAGTTTCATCCAATCTGATATATTTGACACCTCGAACCTCGCGCGGACCAGAATACCGGGTTTGTATATGGTAATCTTGCAACCTGAGTTAAGTGATAGGTTGCTGTTTCACCCAATCTGGTATATTTGACACCTCGAACATCGCTCCAACGGGAACATCAGGTCTGTATATGGTAATCTTGCAACCTGAGTTAAGTGGTAGGTTGCAGTTTCATCCAATCTGATATATTTGACACTTAGAACCTCGCCCGGACCAGAACATCAGGTCTGTATATGGTAATCTTGAAACCTGAGTTAAGTGATAGGTTGTAGTTTCATCCAATATGATATATTTAACACCTAGAACCTCTCCCGGACTAGAACATCGGGTTTGTATATGGTAATCTTGCAACCTGAGTTAAATGATAGGTTGCAGTTTCATCCAATCTGATATATTTGACACCTCGAACCTCGCGCAGACCTGAAAATCGGGTCTGTATATGGTAATCTTGCAACCTGAGTTAAGTGATAAGTTGCAATTTCATCCAATCTGATATATTTGACACCTCGAACCTCGCTCCGACGAGAATATCGGGTCTGTATATAGTAATCTTGCAACCTGAGTTAAGTGATAGGTGCAGTTTCATCCAATCTGATATATTTGACACCTAGAACCTCGCCCTGACCAGAACATCGGGTCTGTATATGGTAATCTTGCAACCTGAGTTAAGTGTTAGGTTGCAGTTTCATCCAATCTGATATATTTGACACCTCGAACCTAGCCCGGACCAGAACATAGGGTCTGTATATGGTAATCTTGCAACCTGAGTTAAGTGATTGATAAAATATTTTCCGTGGTTGTAGTAATGAGGTTCAAACTCTCGGACTTGTGAAGGATAATTTTTTTAGAAAATAAATATATATACAAATATTGACAAATTGGTAGAGAGGTACTGGGACTAATGATTCGGCCAATCTTCATAACATAAGGCTTAATGATTTATTCTCAACAATAATATCTCAAAACATATATGGACTCTTATTTTTCCAAAGTCGATTCTCAAAACATTGGTTGTAAATGTTAAGCATGGAACATCAAATCACCTAAGCTAAGCATGACCCATCTAATCAAATAACACCCAATTTAATCAAATCATATTTCAATTAATTTTTAATGCAAAAGTCTTAAAAAGAATTAATAATATTACCCATTTATGAAGCTCGGCCTCCTCCGTCGCCCCAGTGTTGGGGTTTAACTCATCATAGTAAAAATGCTCTCAAAATATTTCATTGATGCTCAAAAGTGTTTTACAATGAAGAGAAATACAAGAAATTGATGTAAAACAGAACTCTGCGACCCACAGAAGACGTCCAGAATCAACGACAGAGCTGAGTTGCTGTTGTCGTTGAAGAACTACGACCCACAGACGACAGTCGATGTTGCTGTTGATAAACGACTGCTGCTGCGAGTCCGTTCTTCGTGTTCTTCAGGCGTGTTAATGGCAGCAGCAGCAGCAGCAGGTAACTTCTCTGCAACTCCTCCTGCGCCTCTCTGCTCGCCTCCAAACCTCCCCAAACTCTCGACCGCCTCCTCCAAATGACCGATACTTGTATTTATAGTGTTTTGGAGCAAGAAATCCGACCATTGATTGCGTATATTTTCTATTTAATTCGATTATTCTTTGTTGCCCATATTTAACAATAATTTCCATTTTTGGCTTCTACACACGTTAGATTTGATCCTGCACGCTCTAGTTAGCGTTCTCCACGTCTCAACACTCTTTCAACGCTAGTAGATTTCCTCCATGCACACAAGAACTTCAATTTTACTCGTGTTACAGTACACGTGCTCTGTTTTGGGTGTGTGAATCATCACGAATTTTCCAGCCAATTCCGATCGAATTCGATGCCCAAAATGTGTTCCTTAAGCTATATCACATCTTCCTACCAAGTTTGAGCCATTAAATCGCACCACAACACCTTCATTTTGTCGATTGAAATTCTGCCAGTTGATGAACCAATTTTCCCGCCAAAAAGTTTATTTGAATTTGAGAAGAAGGTGTCCTGGTGGTGCCCCTTAGTAATTAGGTTACCCCTTATCCAAAAGCGAGAGTCCGAATAACACTTGTCCTCCGGGTGCCATAATCAACTTTTCGAGCCAAATTTTCCAAAAATGTTTATTTCCTAAAAATACATAAAAACACAATATTAGTACAAAAATAGAGTTCCAACAATACTGACATAGAGGACAAATTAGACACAAAAATGTGTCTACCAGTGATAGGTTGCAATTTCATCCAATCTGATATATTTGACACCCCGAACCTCGCGCGGACTAGAACATCGGGTCTGTATATGGTAATCTTGCAACCTGAGTTAAGTGTTAGGTTGTAATTTCATCCAATCTGATATATTTGACACCTCGAACCTCGCGCGGACCAGAATACCGGGTTTGTATATGGTAATCTTGCAACCTGAGTTAAGTGATAGGTTGGTGTTTCACCCAATCTGGTATATTTGAGACCTCGAACATCGCTCCGACGGGAACATCAGGTCTGTATATGGTAATCTTGCAACCTGAGTTAAGTGGTAGGTTGCAGTTTCATCCAATCTGATATATTTGACACTTAGAACCTCGCCCGGACCAGAACATCAGGTCTGTATATGGTAATCTTGAAACCTGAGTTAAGTGATAGGTTGTAGTTTCATCCAATATGATATATTTAACACCTAGAACCTCGCCCGGACTAAAACATCGGGTTTGTATATGGTAATCTTGCAACCTGAGTTAAGTGATAGGTTGCAGTTTCATCCAATCTGATATATTTGACACCTCGAACCTCGCGCGGACCTGAAAATCGGGTCTGTATATGGTAATCTTGCAACCTGAGTTAAGTGATAAGTTGCAATTTCATCCAATCTGATATATTTGACACCTCGAACCTCGCTCCGACGAGAATATCGGGTCTGTATATAGTAATCTTGCAACCTGATTTAAGTGATAGGTGCAGTTTCATCCAATCTGATATATTTGACACCTAGAACCTCGCCCTGACCAGAACATCGGGTCTGTATATGGTAATCTTGCAACCTGAGTTAAGTGTTAGGTTGCAGTTTCATCCAATCTGATATATTTGACACCTCGAACCTAGCCCGGACCAGAACATAGGGTCTGTATATGGTAATCTTGCAACCTGAGTTAAGTGATAGGTTGCAATTTCATCCAATCTGATATATTTGACACCCCGAACCTCGCGCGGACTAGAACATCGGGTCTGTATATGGTAATCTTGCAACCTGAGTTAAGTGATAGGTTGCAGTTTCATCCAATATGATATATTTGACACCTCGAACCTCGCTCGGACCAGAACATCGGGTATGTATATGGTAATCTTGCAACCTGACTTAAGTGATAGGTTGCAGTTTCATCCAATCTGATATATTTGACACCTCGAACCTCGCCCCGACGAGAACATCGGGTCTGTATATGGTAATCTTGCAACCTGAGTTAAGTGATAGGTTGCAGTTTCGTCCATTCTGATATATTTGATACCTAGAACTTCGCCCCGACGAGAACATCGGGTCTGTATATGGTAATCTTGCAACTTGAATTAAGTGATAGGTTGAAGTTTCACCCAATCTGATATATTTAAAATCTCGAACCTTGCGCGGACCAGAACATCAGGTATGTATATGGTAATCTTGCAACCTGGGCTAAGTGATAGGTTGCAGTTTCATCCAATCTGATATATTTGACACCTAGAACCTCGCGCGGACTAGAACATCGGGTCTGTATATGGTAATCTTGCAACCTGAGTTAAGTGATAGGTTGCAGTTTCATCCAATCTGATATATTTGATACATCGAACCTCGCCCGAACCAAAACATCGGGTCTATATATGGTAATCTTGAAACCTGAGTTAAGTGTTAGGTTGAAGTTTCATCCAATCTGATATATTTGACACCTCGAACCTCGCCCGGACCAGAACATAGGGTCTGTATATGGTAATCTTGCAACCAGAGTTAAGTGATAGGTTGCAATTTCATCCAATCTGATATATTTGACACCCCGAACCTCGCGCGGACTAGAACATCGAATCTGTATATGGTAATCTTGCAACCTGAGTTAAGTGATAGGTTGCAGTTTCATCCAATATGATATATTTGACACCTCGAACCTCGCTCGGACCAGAACATCGGGTATGTATATGGTAATCTTGCAACCTGACTTAAGTTATAGGTTGCAGTTTCATCCAATCTGATATATTTGACACCTCGAACCTCGCCCCGACGAGAACATCGGGTCTGTATATGGTAATCTTGCAACCCGAGTTAAGTGATAGGTTACAATTTCGTCCATTCTTATATATTTGACACCTAGATTTCGCCCCGACGAGAACATTGGGTCCGTATATGGTAATCTTGCAACTTAAATTAAGTGATAGGTTGAAGTTTTACCCAATCTGATATATTTGAAATATCGAACCTCGCGCGGACCAGAATATTGGGTCTGTATATGGTAATCTTGAAACCTGAGTTAAGTGATAGGTTGCAGTTTCATCCAATCTGATATATTTGACACCTAGAACCTCTCCCCGACGGAACATCGGGTCTGTATATGATAATCTTGCAACCTGAGTTAAGTGATAGGTTGCAGTTTCATCCATTCTGATATATTTGATACCTAAAACCTCGCCCCGACGAGAACAAAGGGTCTGTATATGTTAATCTTGCAACCTGAGTTAAATGATAGGTTGCAGTTTCATCCAATCTGATATATTTGACACCTCGAACCTCGCGCGGACCAGAACATCGGGTCTGTATATGTTAATCTTGCAACCTAAGTTAAGTGATAGGTTGCAATTTCATCCAATATGATATATTTGACACCCAGAACCTCGCGCGGATTAGAACATCGGGTCTGTATATGGAAATCTTGCAACCTGAGTTAAGTGTTAGGTTGCAGTTTCATCCAATCTGATATATTTGACACCTCGAACCTCGCGCGGACCAGAATATCGGGTTTGTATATGGTAATCTTGCAACCTGAGTTAAGTGATAGGTTGCTGTTTCACCCAATCTGGTATATTTGACACCTCGAACATCGCTCCGACGGGAACATCAGGTTTGTATATGGTAATCTTGCAACCTGAGTTAAGTGATAGGTTGCAGTTTCATCCAATCTGATATATTTGACACTTAGAACCTCGCCCGGACCAGAACATCGGGTCTGTATATGGTAATCTTACAACCTGAGTTAAGAGATAGGTTGCAGTTTCATCCTATCTGATATATTTGACACCTCGAACCTCGCGCGGACCTGAAAAATCAGGTCTGTATATGGTAATCTAGCAACCTGAGTTAAGTGATAAGTTGCAATTTCATCCAATCTGATATATTTGACACCTCGAACCTCGCTCCGACGAGAATATCGGGTCTGTATATGGTAATCTTGCAACCTGAGTTAAGTGATAGGGTGCAGTTTCATCCAATATGATATATTTGACACCTAGAACCTCGCCCAGATCAGAACATAGGGTCTGTATATGGTAATCTTGCAACCTGAGTTAAGTGATAGGTTGCAATTTCATCCAATCTGATATATTTGACACCCCGAACCTCGCGCGGACTAGAACATCGGGTTTGTATATGGTAATCTTGCAACCTGAGTTAAGTGATAGGTTGCAGTTTCATCCAATATGATATATTTGACACCTCGAACCTCGCTCGGACCAGAACATCGGGTATTATATGGTAATCTTGCAACCTGAATTAAGTGATAGGTTGCAGTTTAATCCAATCTGATATATTTGACACCTCGAACCTCTCCCCGACGAGAACATCGGGTCTGCATATGGTAATCTTGCAACCTGAGTTAAGTGATAGGTTGCAGTTTAATCCAATCTGATATATTTGACACCTCGAACCTCGCCCCGACGAGAAAATCGGGTCTGTATATGGTAATCTTGCAACTTTAATTAACTGATAGGTTGAAGTTTCACCCAATCTGATATATTTGGAATCTCGAACCTTGCGCGGACCAGAACATCAGGTCTGTATATGGTAATCTTGCAACCTGGGCTAAGTGATAGGTTGCAGTTTCATCCAATCTGATATATTTGACACCTAGAACCTCGCGCGTACTAGAACATCGGGTCTGTATATGGTTATCTTGCAACCTGAGTTAAGTGATAGGTTGCAGTTTCATCCAATATGATATATTTGACACCTCGAACCTCGCTCGGACCAGAACATCGGGTATGTATATGGTAATCTTGTAACCTGAATTAAGTGATAGGTTGCAGTTTAATCCAATCTGATATATTTGACACCTCGAACCTCGCCCCGACGAGAACATCGGGTCTGTATATGGTAATCTTGCAACCTGAGTTAAGTGATAGGTTGCAGTTTCGTCTATTCTAATATATTTGACACCTAGAACTTCGCCCCGACGAGAACATCGGGTCTGTATATGGTAATCTTGCAACTTGAATTAAGTGATAGGTTGAAGTTTCACCCAATCTGATATATTTGAAATCTCGAACCTTGCGCGGACCAGAACATCAGGTCTGTATATGGTAATCTTGCAACCTGGGCTAAGTGATAGGTTGCAGTTTTATCCAATCTGATATATTTTACACCTCGAACCTCGCGCAGAACAGAACATTGGGTCTGTATATGGTAATCTTGAAACCTGAGTTAAGTGATAGGTTGCAGTTTCATCCAATCTGATATATTTGACACCTAGAACCTCGCCCCGACGAGAACATCGGGTCTGTATATGGTAATCTTGAAACCTGAGTTAAGTGATAGGTTGCAGTTTCATCCAATATGATATATTTGACACCTAAAACCTTGCCCCGACCAGAACATCGGGTCTGTATATGTTAATCTTGCAACCTGAGTTAAGTGATAGGTTGCAGTTTCGTCCAATCTGATATATTTGACACCTCGAACTTCGCGCGGACCTGAAAATCGGGTATGTATATGGTAATCTTGCAACCTGAGTTAAGTGATAAGTTACAATTTCATCCATCTGATATATTTGACACCCCGAACCTCGCTATGACGAGAACATTGGATTTGTATATGGTAATCTTGCAACCTGAGTTAAGTGATAGGTTGCAGTTTCATCCATTCAGATATATTTGATACCTAGAACCTGGCCCCGACGAGAACATCGGGTCTGTATATGGTAATCTTGAAACCTGAGTTAAGTGATAGGTTGCAGTTTCATCCAATCTGATATATTTGACACCTTGAACCTCGCTCGGACCAGAACATCGGGTATGTATATGGTAATTTTGCAACCTGACTTAAGTGATAGGTTGCAGTTTCATCCAATCTGATACATTTGACACATCGAACCTCGCCCGAACCAAAACATTGGGTCTATATATGGTAATATTGAAACTTGAGTTAAGTGATAGGTTGCAGTTTCATCCAATCTGATATATTTGACACCTCGAACCTCGCCCCGACGAAAACATCGGGTCTGTATATGGTAATCTTGCAACCTGAGTTAAGTGATAGGTTGCAGTTTCATCCATTCTGATATATTTGACACCTAGAACCTCGGCCTGACGAGTACATCGGGTCTAAATATGGTAATCTTGCAACCTTAGTTAAGTGATAGGTTGCAGTTTCATCCAATTTTATTAATTTGACGCCTAGAACCTCGCGCGGACTAGAACATCGGGTCTGTATATGGCAATTTTGCAACCTGAGTTAAGTGATAGGTTGCAGTTTCATCAAATCTGATATATTTGACACCTCGAACCTAGTGCAGACCAGAACAACGGGTTTGTATATGGTAATCTTGCAACCTGAGTTAAGTGATAGGTTGCAGTTTATCCAATCTGATATATATGACACATTGAACTTCGCCAGGACCAGAATATCGGGTCTGTATATGGTAATCTTGAAACCTGAGTTAAGTGATGGGTTGCAGTTTCGTCCATTCTAATATACTTGACACCTAGAACCTCGCCCCGACGAGAACATCGGGTCTGTATATGGTAATCTTGCAACCTGAATTAAGTGATAGGTTGCAGTTTCATCCGATCTGATATATTTGACACCTCGAACCTTGCGCGGACCAGAACATCAGGTCTGTATATGGTAATCTTGCAACCTGAGTTAAGTGATAGGTTGCAGTTTAATGCAATCTAATATATTTGACACCTAGAATCTCGCCCCGACGAGAACATCGGGTCTGTATATAGTAATCTTGCAACCTGAATTAAGTGATAGGTTGCAGTTTCATCCGATCTGATATATTTGACACCTCGAACCTTGCGCGGACCAGAACATCAGGTCTGTATATGGTAATCTTGCAACCTGAGTCAAGTGATAGGTTGCAGTTTCATCCAATCTAATATATTTGACACCTCGAACCTCGCGCGGACCAGGACATCCGTCTGTATATGGTAATCTTGCAACCTGAGTTAAATGATAGGTTTCAGTTTCATCCAATCTGATATATTTGACACCCCGAACCTCGCTCCGACGAGAACATTGGATCTGTATATGGTAATCTTGCAACCTGAGTTAAGTGATAAGTTGCAGTTTCATCCATTCAGATATATTTGACACCTAGAACCTTGCCCCGACGAGAACATCGGGTCTGTATATGGTAATTTTGCAACCTGAGTTAAGTGATAGGTTGCAGTTTCATCCAATATGATATGTTTGACACCTAGAACCTCGCTCGGACCAGAACATCGGGTCTGCATATGGTAATCTTGCAACCTGAGTTAAGTGATAGGTTGCAGTTTCATCCAATCTGATATATTTGATACATCGAACCTCGCCCGAACCAAAACATCGGGTCTATATATGGTAATCTTGAAACCTGAGTTAAGTGATAGGTTGCAGTTTCATCAAATCTGATATATTTGACACCTCGAACCTCGTGCAGACCAGAACAACGGGTTTGTATATGGTAATCTTGCAACCTGATTTAAGTGATAGGTTGCAGTTCATCCAATCTGATATATATGACACATTGAACTTCGCCAGGACCAGAATATCGGGTCTGTATATGGTAATCTTGAAACCTGAGTTAAGTGATAGGTTGCAGTTTCGTCCATTCTAATATACTTGACACCTAGAACCTCGCCCCGACGAGAACATCGGGTCTGTATATGGTAATCTTGCAACCTGAGTTAAGTGATAAGTTGCAATTTTATCCAATCTGATATATTTGACACCTCGAACCTCGCCCCGACGAGAATATCGGGTCTGTATATGGTAATCTTGCAACTTGAGTTAAGTGATAGGGTGCAGTTTCTTCCAATCTGATATATTTGACACCTGGAACCTCGCCCTGACCAGAACATCGGGTCTGTATATGGTAATCTTGCAACCTGAGTTAAGTGTTAGGTTATAGTTTCATCCAATCTGATATATTTGACACCTCGAACCTCTCCCGGACCAGAACATAGGGTTTGTATATGGTAATCTTGCAACCTGAGTTAAGTGATAGATTGCAGTTTCATCCAATCTGATATATTTGACACCTCGAACCTCGCGCGGACCAGGACATACGTCTGTATATGGAAATCTTGCAACCTGAGTTAAGTGATAAGTTTCAGTTTCATCCAATCTGATATATTTGACACCTCGAACCTCGCCCCGACGAAAACATCGGGTCTGTATATGGTAATCTTGCATCCTGAGTTAAGTGATAGGTTGCAGTTTCATCCATTCTGATATATTTGACACCTCGAACCTCGCCCCGATGAAAACATCGGGTCTAAATATGGTAATCATGCAACCTGAGTTAAGTGATAGGTTGCAGTTTCATCCAATCTGATTAATTTGACACCTAAAACCTCGCGCGGACCAGAAAGTCGGTTCTGTATATGGTAATATTGCAACTTGAGTTAAGTGATAGGTTGCAGTTTCATTAAATCTGATATATTTGACACCTCGAACCTCGTGCAGACCAGAACAACGGGTTTGTATATGGTAATCTTGCAACCTGAGTTAAGTGATAAGTTGCAGTTTCATCCATTCTGATATATTTGACACCTAGAACCTCGGCCCGACGAGTACATCGGGTCTAAATATGGTAATCTTGCAACCTGAGTTAAGTGATAGGTTGCAGTTTCATCCAATTTTATTAATTTGACGCCTAGAACCTCGCGCGGACCAGAACATCGGGTATGTATATGGCAATTTTGCAACCTGAGTTAAGTGATAGGTTGCAGTTTCATCCAATCTGATATATTTGACACCTAGAACATCGCGAGGACCAGAAAGTCGGTTCTGTATATGGTAATATTGCAACCTGAGTTAAGTGATAGGTTGTAGTTTCATCAAATCTGATACATTTGACACCTCGAACCTCGTGCAAACCATAACAACGGGTTTGTATATGGTAATCTTGCAACCTGAGTTAAGTGATAGGTTGCAGTTCATCCAATCTGATATATATGATACATTGAACTTCGCCAGGACCAGAATATCGGGTCTGTATATGTTAATCTTGAAACCTGAGTTAAGTGATAGGTTGCAGTTTCGTCCATTCTAATATACTTGACACCTAGAACCTCGCCCCGACGAGAACATCGGGTCTGTATATGGTAATCTTGCAACCTGAATTAAGTGATAGGTTGCAGTTTCATCCGATCTGATATATTTGACACCTCGAACCTTGCGCGGACCAGAACATCAGGTCTGTATATGGTAATCTTGCAACCTGAGTTAAGTGATATGTTGCAGTTTCATCCAATCTAATATATTTGACACCTCGAACCTCGCGCGGACCAGGACATCCGTCTGTATATGGTAATCTTGCAACCTGAGTTAAGTGATAGGTTTCAGTTTCATCCAATCTAATATACTTGACACCTAGAACCTCGCCCCGACGAGAACATCGGGTCTGTATATGGTAATCTTGCAACCTGAATTAAGTGATAGGTTGCAGATTCATCCGATCTGATATATTTGACACCTCGAACCTTGCGCGGACCAGAACATCAGGTCTGTATATGGTAATCTTGCAACCTGAGTTAAGTGATAGGTTGCAGTTTCATCCAATCTAATATATTTGACACCTCGAACCTCGCGCGGACCAGGACATCTGTCTGTATATGGTAATATTGCAACCTGAGTTAAGTGATAGGTTGCAGTTTCGTCCATTCTAATATACTTGACACCTAGAACCTCGCCCCGACGAGAACATCGGGTCTGTATATGGTAATCTTGCAACCTGAATTAAGTGATAGGTTGCAGTTTCATCCGATCTAATATATTTGACACCTCGAACCTTGCGCGGACCAGAACATCAGGTCTGTATATGGTAATCTTGCAACCTAAGTTAAGTGATAGGTTGCAGTTTCATCCAATCTAATATATTTGACACCTAGAACCTCGCCCCGACGAGAACATCGGGTCTGTATATGTTAATCTTGCAACCTGAATTAAGTGATAGGTTGCAATTTCATCCGATCTGATATATTTGACACCTCGAACCTTGCGCGGACCAGAACATCAGGTCTGTATATGGTAATCTTGCAACCTGAGTTAAGTGATAGGTTGCAGTTTCATCCAATCTAATATATTTGACACCTCGAACCTCGCGCGGACCAGGACATCCGTCTGTATATGGTAATCTTGCAACCTGAGTTAAGTGATAGGTTTCAGTTTTATCCAATCTGATATATTTGACACCTCGAACCTCGCCCCGACGAAAACATCGGGTTTGTATATGGTAATCTTGCAACTTGAATTAAGTGATAGGTTGCAGTTTCATCCAATATGATATATTTGACACCTAAAACCTCGCCCCGACGAGAACATCGGGTCTGTATATGTTAATCTTGCAACCTGAGTTAAATGATAGGTTGCAGTTTCATCCAATCTGATATATTTGACACCTCGAACCTCGCGCGGACAAGAACATCGGGTCTTTATATGTTAATCTTGCAACCTGAGTTAAGTGATAGGTTGCAGTTTCATCTAATCTGATATATTTGACACCCCGAACCTCGCTCCGACGAGAACATTGGATCTGTATATGGTAATCTTGCAACCTGAGTTAAGTGATAAGTTGCAGTTTCATCCATTCAGATATATTTGACACCTAGAACCTTGCCCCGACGAGAACATCGGGTCTGTATATGGTAATCTTGCAACCTGAGTTAAGTGATAGGTTGCAGTTTCATCCAATCTGATATATTTGATACATCGAACCTCGCCCGAACCAAAACATCGGGTCTATATATGGTAATCTTGAAACCTGAGTTAAGTGATAGGTTGCAGTTTCATCCAATCTGATATATTTGACACTTAGAACCTCGCCCGGACCAGAACATCGGATCTGTATATGGTAATCTTGAAACCTGAGTTAAGTGATAGGTTGCAGTTTCATCCAATATGATATATTTGACACCTAGAACCTCCCCCGGACTAGAACATCGGGTCTTTATTTGGTAATCTTGCAACCTGAGTTAAGTGATAGGTTGCAGTTTCATCCAATCTGATATATTTGACACCTCGAACCTCGCGCGGACCAGGTAATCAGGTCTATATATGGTAATCTTGCAACCTGAGTTAAGTGATAAGTTGCAATTTCATCCAATCTGATATATTTGACACCTCGAACCTCGCCCCGACGAGAATATCGGGTCTTTATATGGTAATCTTGCAACTTGAGTTAAGTGATAGGGTGCAGTTTCTTCCAATCTGATTAATTTGACACCTAGAACCTCGCGCGGACCAGAAAGTCGGGTCTGTATATGGTAATCTTGCAACCTGAGTTAAGTGTTAGGTTGCAGTTTCATCCAATCTGATATATTTGACACCTCGAACCTCGCTCGGACCAGAACATAGGGTCTGTATATGGTAATCTTGCAACCTGAGTTAAGTGATAGATTACAGTTTCATCCAATCTGATATATGTGACACCTCGAACCTCGCGCGGACCAGGACATCCGTCTGTATATGGAAATCTTGCATCCTGAGTTAAGTGATAGGTTGCAGTTTCATCCATTCTGATATATTTGACACCTCGAACCTCGCCCCGACGAAAACATCGGGTCTAAATATGGTAATCTTGCAACCTGAGTTAAGTGATAGGTTGCAGTTTCATCCAATCTGATTAATTTGACACCTAGAACCTCGCGCGGACCAGAAAGTCGGTTCTGTATATGGTAATATTGCAACCTGAGTTAAGTGATAAGTTGCAGTTTCATCAAATCTGATATATTTGACACCTCGAACCTCGTGCAGACCAGAACAACGGGTTTGTATATGGTAATCTTGCAACCTGAGTTAAGTGATAGGTTGCAGTTTCATCCAATCTGATATATACGCCAGGACCAGAATATCGGGTCTGTATATGGTAATCTTGAAACCTGAGTTAAGTGATAGGTTGCAGTTTCATCCAATCTGATATATTTGATACCTCGAACCTCTCCCCGACAAGACCATCGGGTCTGTATATGGTAATCTTGCAACCTGAGTTAAGTGATAGGTTGAAGTTTCGTCCATTCTAATATATTTGACACCTAGAACCTCGCCCCGACGAGAACATCGGGTCTGTATATGGTAATTTTGAAACCTGAATTAAGTGATAGGTTGCAGTTTCATCCGATCTGATATATTTGACACCTCGAACCTTGCGCGGACCAGAACATTAGGTCTGTATATGGTAATCTTGCAACCTGAGTTAAGTGATAGGTTGCAGTTTCATCCAATCTAATATATTTGACACCTCGAACCTCGCGCGGACCAGGACATCCGTCTGTATATGGTAATCTTGCAACCTGAGTTAAGTGATAGGTTTCAGTTTCATCCAATCTGATATATTTGACACCTCGAACCTCGCCCTGACGAAAACATCGGGTTTGTATATGGTAATCTTGCAACCTGACTTAAGTGATAGGTTGCAGTTTCATCCAATCTGATATATTTGACACCTCGAACCTCGCGCGGACAAGAACATCGGGTCTGTATATGCTAATCTTGCAACCTGAGTTAAGTGATAGGTTGCAGTTTCATCCAATATGATATATTTGACACCCCGAACCTCGCTCCGACGAGAACATTGGATCTGTATATGGTAATCTTGCAAACTGAGTTAAGTGATAGGTTCTAGTTTCATCCATTCAGATATATTTGACACCTAGAACCTTTCCTCGACGAGAACATCGGGTCTGTATATGGTAATCTTGCAACCAGAGTTAAGTGATAGGTTGCAGTTTCATCCAATCTGATATATTTGACACCTCGAACCTCGCTCGGACCAGAACATTGGGTCTGTATATGGTAATATTGCAACCTCAGTTAAGTGATAGGTTGCAGTTTCATACAATCTGATATATTTGATACATCGAACCTCGCCCGAACCAAAACATCGGGTCTATATATGGTAATCTTGAAACCTGCGTTAAGTGATAGGTTGTAATTTCATCCAATCTGATATATTTGACACTTAGAACCTCGCCCGGACTAGAATATCGGGTCTGTATATGGTAATCTTGAAACCTGGGTTAAGTGATAGGTTGGAGTTTTATCCAATATGATATATTTGACACCTAGAACCTCGCCCGGACTAGAACATCGGGTATGTATATGGTAATCTTGCAACCTGAGTTAAGTGATAGGTTGTAGTTTCATCCAATCTGATATATTTGACACCTCGAACCTCGCGCGGACCAGAAAATCAGGTCTGTATATGGTAATCTTGCAACCTGAGTTAAGTGATAAGTTGCAATTTCATCCAATCTGATATAATTGACACCTCGAACCTCGCTCCGACGAGAACATCGAGTCTGTATATGATAATCTTGCAACCTGAGTTAAGTGATAGGTTGCAGTTTCATCCAATCTGATTAATTTGACACCTAGAACCTCGCGCGGACCAGAAAGTCGGTTCTGTATATGGTAATATTGCAACCTGAGTTAAGTGATAGGTTGCAGTTTCATCAAATCTGATATATTTGACACCTCGAACCTCGTGCAGACCAGAACAACGGGTTTGTATATGGTAATCTTGCAACCTGAGTTAAGTGATAGGTTGCAGTTTCATCCAATCTGATATATATGACACATCGAACTTCGCCAGGACCAGAATATCGGGTCTGTATATGGTAATCTTGAAACCTGAGTTAAGTGATAGGTTGCAGTTTCATCCAATCTGATATATTTGATACCTCGAACCTCTCCCCGACGAGAACATCGGGTCTGTATATGGTAATCTTGCAACCTGAGTTAAGTGATAGGTTGAAGTTTCGTCCATTCTAATATATTTGACACCTAGAACCTCGCCCCGACGAGAACATCGGGTCTGTATATGGTAATTTTGAAACCTGAATTAAGTGATAGGTTGCAGTTTCATCCGATCTGATATATTTGACACCTCGAACCTTGCGCGGACCAGAACATCAGGTCTGTATATGGTAATCTTGCAACCTGAGTTAAGTGATAGGTTGCAGTTTCATCCAATCTAATATATTTGACACCTCGAACCTCGCGCGGACCAGGACATCCGTCTGTATATGGTAATCTTGCAACCTGAGTTAAGTGATAGGTTTCAGTTTCATCCAATCTGATATATTTGACACCTCGAACCTCGCCCTGACGAAAACATCGGGTTTGTATATGGTAATCTTGCAACCTGACTTAAGTGATAGGTTGCAGTTTCATCCAATCTGATATATTTGACACCTCGAACCTCGCGCGGACAAGAACATCGGGTCTGTATATGCTAATCTTGCAACCTGAGTTAAGTGATAGGTTGCAGTTTCATCCAATATGATATATTTGACACCCCGAACCTCGCTCCGACGAGAACATTGGATCTGTATATGGTAATCTTGCAAACTGAGTTAAGTGATAGGTTCTAGTTTCATCCATTCAGATATATTTGACACCTAGAACCTTTCCTCGACGAGAACATCGGGTCTGTATATGGTAATCTTGCAACCAGAGTTAAGTGATAGGTTGCAGTTTCATCCAATCTGATATATTTGACACCTCGAACCTCGCTCGGACCAGAACATTGGGTCTGTATATGGTAATATTGCAACCTCAGTTAAGTGATAGGTTGCAGTTTCATACAATCTGATATATTTGATACATCGAACCTCGCCCGAACCAAAACATCGGGTCTATATATGGTAATCTTGAAACCTGCGTTAAGTGATAGGTTGTAATTTCATCCAATCTGATATATTTGACACTTAGAACCTCGCCCGGACTAGAATATCGGGTCTGTATATGGTAATCTTGAAACCTGGGTTAAGTGATAGGTTGGAGTTTTATCCAATATGATATATTTGACACCTAGAACCTCGCCCGGACTAGAACATCGGGTATGTATATGGTAATCTTGCAACCTGAGTTAAGTGATAGGTTGTAGTTTCATCCAATCTGATATATTTGACACCTCGAACCTCGCGCGGACCAGAAAATCAGGTCTGTATATGGTAATCTTGCAACCTGAGTTAAGTGATAAGTTGCAATTTCATCCAATCTGATATAATTGACACCTCGAACCTCGCTCCGACGAGAATATCGGGTCTGTATATGGTAATATTGCAACCTGAGTTAAGTGATAGGGTGCAGTTTCATCCAATCTGATATATTTGACGCCTAGAACCTCGCCCTGACCAGAACATCGGGTCTGTATATGGTAATCTTGCAACCTGAGTTAAGTGTTAGGTTGCAATTTCATCCAATCTGATATATTTGACACCTCGAACCTCGCCTGGACCAGAACATAGGGTCTGTATATGGTAATCTTGCAACCTGAGTTAAGTGATAGGTTGCAATTTCATCCAATCTGATATATTTGACACCCCGAACCTCGCGCGGACTAGAACATCGGGTCTAAATATGGTAATCTTTCAACCTGAGTTAAGTGATAGGTTGCAGTTTCATCCAATATGATATATTTGACACCTCGAACCTCGCTCGAACCAGAACATCGGGTATGTATATGGTAATCTTGCAACCTGACTTAAGTGATAGGTTGCAGTTTCATCCAATCTGATACATTTGACACATCGAACCTCGCCCGAACCAAAACATTGGGTTTATATATGGCAATCTTGAAACCTGAGTTAAGTGATAGGTTGCAGTTTCATCCAATCTGATATATTTGACACCTCGAACCTCGCCCCGACGAAAACATCGGGTCTGTATATGGTAATCTTGCAACCTGAGTTAAGTGATAGGTTGCAGTTTCATCCATTCTGATATATTTGACACCTAGAACCTCGGCCCGACGAGTACATCGGGTCTGTATATGGCAATTTTGCAACCTGAGTTAAGTGATAGGTTGCAGTTTCATCCAATCTGATATATTTGACACCTAGAACATCGCGCGGACCAGAGAGTCGGTTCTGTATTTGGTAATATTGCAACCTGAGTTAAGTGATAGGTTACAGTTTCATCAAATCTGATATATTTGACACCTCGAACCTCGTGCAGACCAGAACAACGGGTTTGTATATGGTAATCTTGCAACCTGAGTTAAGTGATAGGTTGCAGTTCATCCAATCTGATATATATGACACATTGAACTTCGCCAGGACCAGAATATCGGGTCTGTATATGGTAATCTTGAAACCTGAGTTAAGTGATAGGTTACAGTTTCGTCCATTCTAATATACTTGACACCTAGAACCTCGCCCCGACGAGAACATCGGGTCTGTATATGGTAATCTTGCAACCTGAATTAAGTGATAGGTTGCAGTTTCATCCGATCTGATATATTTGACACCTCGAACCTTGCGCGGACCAGAACATCAGGTCTGTATATGGTAATCTTGCAACCTGAGTTAAGTGATAGGTTGCAGTTTCATCCAATCTAATATATTTGACACCTCGAACCTCGCACGGACCAGGACATCCGTCTGTATATGGTAATCTTGCAACCTGAGTTAAGTGATAGGTTTCAGTTTCATCCAATCTGATATATTTGACACCTCGAACCTCGCCCTGACGAAAACATCGGGTTTGTATATGGTAATCTTGCAACCTGACTTAAGTGATAGGTTGCAGTTTCATCCAATATGATATATTTGACACCTAAAACCTCGCCCCGACGAGAACATCGGGTCTGTATATGTTAATCTTGCAACCTGAGTTAAATGATAGGTTGCAGTTTCATCCAATCTGATATATTTGACACCTCGAACCTCGCGCGGACAAGAACATCGGGTCTGTATATGTTAATCTTGCAACCTGAGTTAAGTGATAGGTTGCAGTTTCATCCAATATGATATATTTGACACCCCGAACCTCGCTCCGACGAGAACATTGGATCTGTATATGGTAATCCTGCAAACTGAGTTAAGTGATAGGTTCTAGTTTCATCCATTCAGATATATTTGACACCTAGAACTTTTCCCCGACGAGAACATCGGGTCTGTATATGGTAATCTTGCAACTAGATTTAAGTGATAGGTTGCAGTTTCATCCAATCTGATATATTTGACACCTCGAACCTCGCTCGGACCAGAACATTGGGTCTGTATATGGTAATCTTGCAACCTGAGTTAAGTGATAGGTTGCAGTTTCATACAATCTGATATATTTGATACATCGAACCTCGCCCGAACCAAAACATCGGGTCTATATATGGTAATCTTGAAACCTGCGTTAAGTGATAGGTTGTAGTTTCATCCAATCTGATATATTTGACACTTAGAACCTCGCCCGGACCAGAAAATCGGGTCTGTATATGGTAATCTTGAAACCTGAGTTAAGTGATAGGTTGCAGTTTCATCCAATATGATATATTTGACACTTAGAACCTCGCACGGACTAGAACATCGGGTATGTATATGGTAATCTTGCAACCTGAGTTAAGTGATAGGTTGTAGTTTCATCCAATCTGATATATTTGACACCTCGAACCTCGCGCGGACCAGAAAATCAGGTCTGTATATGGTAATCTTGCAACCTGAGTTAAGTGATAAGTTGCAATTTCATCCAATCTGATATAATTGACACCTCGAACCTCGCTCCGACGAGAATATCGGGTCTGTATATGGTAATATTGCAACCTGAGTTAAGTGATAGGGTGCAGTTTCATCCAATCTGATATATTTGACGCCTAGAACCTCGCCCTGACCAGAACATCGGGTCTGTATATGGTAATCTTGCAACCTGAGTTAAGTGTTAGGTTGCAATTTCATCCAATCTGATATATTTGACACCTCGAACCTCGCCTGGACCAGAACATAGGGTCTGTATATGGTAATCTTGCAACCTGAGTTAAGTGATAGGTTGCAATTTCATCCAATCTGATATATTTGACACCCCGAACCTCGCGCGGACTAGAACATCGGGTCTAAATATGGTAATCTTTCAACCTGAGTTAAGTGATAGGTTGCAGTTTCATCCAATATGATATATTTGACACCTCGAACCTCGCTCGAACCAGAACATCGGGTATGTATATGGTAATCTTGCAACCTGACTTAAGTGATAGGTTGCAGTTTCATCCAATCTGATACATTTGACACATCGAACCTCGCCCGAACCAAAACATTGGGTTTATATATGGCAATCTTGAAACCTGAGTTAAGTGATAGGTTGCAGTTTCATCCAATCTGATATATTTGACACCTCGAACCTCGCCCCGACGAAAACATCGGGTCTGTATATGGTAATCTTGCAACCTGAGTTAAGTGATAGGTTGCAGTTTCATCCATTCTGATATATTTGACACCTAGAACCTCGGCCCGACGAGTACATCGGGTCTGTATATGGCAATTTTGCAACCTGAGTTAAGTGATAGGTTGCAGTTTCATCCAATCTGATATATTTGACACCTAGAACATCGCGCGGACCAGAGAGTCGGTTCTGTATTTGGTAATATTGCAACCTGAGTTAAGTGATAGGTTACAGTTTCATCAAATCTGATATATTTGACACCTCGAACCTCGTGCAGACCAGAACAACGGGTTTGTATATGGTAATCTTGCAACCTGAGTTAAGTGATAGGTTGCAGTTCATCCAATCTGATATATATGACACATTGAACTTCGCCAGGACCAGAATATCGGGTCTGTATATGGTAATCTTGAAACCTGAGTTAAGTGATAGGTTACAGTTTCGTCCATTCTAATATACTTGACACCTAGAACCTCGCCCCGACGAGAACATCGGGTCTGTATATGGTAATCTTGCAACCTGAATTAAGTGATAGGTTGCAGTTTCATCCGATCTGATATATTTGACACCTCGAACCTTGCGCGGACCAGAACATCAGGTCTGTATATGGTAATCTTGCAACCTGAGTTAAGTGATAGGTTGAAGTTTCATCCAATCTAATATATTTGACACCTAGAACCTCGCCCCGACGAGAACATCGGGTCTGTATATGGTAATCTTGCAACCTGAATTAAGTGATAGGTTGCAGTTTCATCCGATCTGATATATTTGACACCTCGAACCTTGCGCGGACCAGAACATCAGGTCTGTATATGGTAATCTTGCAACCTGAGTTAAGTGATAGGTTGCAGTTTAATGCAATCTAATATATTTGACACCTAGAATCTCGCCCCGACGAGAACATCGGGTCTGTATATAGTAATCTTGCAACCTGAATTAAGTGATAGGTTGCAGTTTCATCCGATCTGATATATTTGACACCTCGAACCTTGCGCGGACCAGAACATCAGGTCTGTATATGGTAATCTTGCAACCTGAGTCAAGTGATAGGTTGCAGTTTCATCCAATCTAATATATTTGACACCTCGAACCTCGCGCGGACCAGGACATCCGTCTGTATATGGTAATCTTGCAACCTGAGTTAAATGATAGGTTTCAGTTTCATCCAATCTGATATATTTGACACCCCGAACCTCGCTCCGACGAGAACATTGGATCTGTATATGGTAATCTTGCAACCTGAGTTAAGTGATAAGTTGCAGTTTCATCCATTCAGATATATTTGACACCTAGAACCTTGCCCCGACGAGAACATCGGGTCTGTATATGGTAATCTTGCAACCTGAGTTAAGTGATAGGTTGCAGTTTCATCCAATCTGATATATTTGATACATCGAACCTCGCCCGAACCAAAACATCGGGTCTATATATGGTAATCTTGAAACCTGAGTTAAGTGATAGGTTGCAGTTTCATCCAATCTGATATATTTGACACTTAGAACCTCGCCCGGACCAGAACATCGGATCTGTATATGGTAATCTTGAAACCTGAGTTAAGTGATAGGTTGCAGTTTCATCCAATATGATATATTTGACACCTAGAACCTCCCCCGGACTAGAACATCGGGTCTTTATTTGGTAATCTTGCAACCTGAGTTAAGTGATAGGTTGCAGTTTCATCCAATCTGATATATTTGACACCTCGAACCTCGCGCGGACCAGGTAATCAGGTCTATATATGGTAATCTTGCAACCTGAGTTAAGTGATAAGTTGCAATTTCATCCAATCTGATATATTTGACACCTCGAACCTCGCCCCGACGAGAATATCGGGTCTTTATATGGTAATCTTGCAACTTGAGTTAAGTGATAGGGTGCAGTTTCTTCCAATCTGATTAATTTGACACCTAGAACCTCGCGCGGACCAGAAAGTCGGGTCTGTATATGGTAATCTTGCAACCTGAGTTAAGTGTTAGGTTGCAGTTTCATCCAATCTGATATATTTGACACCTCGAACCTCGCTCGGACCAGAACATAGGGTCTGTATATGGTAATCTTGCAACCTGAGTTAAGTGATAGATTACAGTTTCATCCAATCTGATATATGTGACACCTCGAACCTCGCGCGGACCAGGACATCCGTCTGTATATGGAAATCTTGCATCCTGAGTTAAGTGATAGGTTGCAGTTTCATCCATTCTGATATATTTGACACCTCGAACCTCGCCCCGACGAAAACATCGGGTCTAAATATGGTAATCTTGCAACCTGAGTTAAGTGATAGGTTGCAGTTTCATCCAATCTGATTAATTTGACACCTAGAACCTCGCGCGGACCAGAAAGTCGGTTCTGTATATGGTAATATTGCAACCTGAGTTAAGTGATAGGTTGCAGTTTCATCAAATCTGATATATTTGACACCTCGAACCTCGTGCAGACCAGAACAACGGGTTTGTATATGGTAATCTTGCAACCTGAGTTAAGTGATAGGTTGCAGTTCATCCAATCTGATATATATGACACATTGAACTTCGCCAGGACCAGAATATCGGGTATGTATATGGTAATCTTGAAACCTGAGTTAAGTGATAGGTTACAGTTTCTTCCATTCTAATATACTTGACACCTAGAACCTCGCCCCGACGAGAACATCGGGTCTGTATATGGTAATCTTGCAACCTGAATTAAGTGATAGGTTGCAGTTTCATCCGTTCTGATATATTTGACACCTCGAACCTTGCGCGGACCAGAACATCAGGTCTGTATATGGCAATCTTGCAACCTGAGTTAAGTGATAGGTTGCAGTTTCATCCAATCTAATATATTTGACACCTAGAACCTCGCCCCGACGAGAACATCGGGTCTGTATATGGTAATCTTGCAACCTGAATTAAGTGATAGGTTGCAGTTTCATCCAATCTGATATATTTGACACCTCGAACCTTGCGCGGACCAGAACATCAGGTCTGTATATGGTAATCTTGCAACCTGAGTTAAGTGATAGGTTGCAGTTTCATCCAATCTAATATATTTGACACCTCGAACCTCGCGCGGACCAGGACATCCGTCTGTATATGGTAATCTTGCAACCTGAGTTAAGTGATAGGTTGCAGTTTCATCCAATCTGATATATTTGACACCTAAAACCTCGCCCCGACGAAAACATCGGGTCTGTATATGTTAATCTTGCAACCTGAGTTAAATGATAGGTTGCAGTTTCATCCAATCTGATATATTTGACACCTCGAACCTCGCGCGGACAAGAACATCGGGTCTGTATATGTTAATCTTGCAACCTGAGTTAAGTGATAGGTTGCAGTTTCATCCAATCTGATATATTTGACACCTCGAACCTCGCTCCGACGAGAACATTGGATCTGTATATGGTAATCTTGCAACCTGAGTTAAGTGATAAGTTGTAGTTTCATCCATTCAGATATATTTGACACCTAGAACCTTGCCCCGACGAGAAAATCGGGTCTGTATATGGTAATCTTGCAACCTGAGTTAAGTGATAGGTTGCAGTTTCATCCAATCTGATATGTTTGACACATCGAACCTCGTTCGGACCAGAACATCGGGTCTGCATATGGTAATCTTGCAACCTGAGTTAAGTGATAGGTTGCAGTTTCATCCAATCTGATATATTTGATACATCGAACCTCGCCCGAACCAAAACATCGGGTCTATATATGGTAATCTTGAAACCTGAGTTAAGTGATAGGTTGCAGTTTCATCCAATCTGATATATTTGACACTTAGAACCTCGCCCGGACCAGAACATCGGATCTGTATATGGTAATCTTGAAACCTGAGTTAAGTGATAGGTTGCAGTTTCATCCAATATGATATATTTGACACATAAAACCTCCCCCGGACTAGAACATCGGGTCTGTATTTGGTAATCTTGCAACCTGAGTTAAGTTATAGGTTGCAGTTTCATCCAATCTGATATATTTGACACCTCGAACCTCGCGCGGACCAGAAAATCAGGTCTATATATGGTAATCTTGCAACCTGAGTTAAGTGATAAGTTGCAATTTCATCCAATCTGATATATTTGACACCTCGAACCTCGCCCCGACGAGAATATCGGGTCTGTATATGGTAATCTTGCAACTTGAGTTAAGTGATAGGGTGCAGTTTCTTCCAATCTGATATATTTGACACCTGGAACCTCGCCCTGACCAGAACATCGGGTCTGTATATGGTAATCTTGCAACCTGAGTTAAGTGTTAGGTTGCAGTTTCATCCAATATGATATATTTGACACCTCAAACCTCGCCCGGACCAGAACATAGGGTCTGTATATGGTAATCTGGCAACCTGAGTTAAGTGATAGATTGCAGTTTCATCCAATCTCATATATTTGACACCTCGAACCTCGCGCGGACCAGGACATCCGTCTGTATATGGAAATCTTGCAACCTGAGTTAAGTGATAGGTTTCAGTTTCGTCCAATCTGATATATTTGACACCTCGAACCTCTCCCCGACGAAAATATCGGTTCTGTATATGGTAATCTTGCATCTTGAGTTAAGTGATAGGTAGCAGTTTCATCCATTCCGATATATTTGAAACCTCGAACCTCGCTCCGACGAAAACATCGGGTCTAAATATTGTAATCTTGCAACCTGAGTTAAGTGATAGGTTGCAGTTTCATCCAATCTGATTAATTTGACACCTAGAACCTCGCGCGGACCAGAAAGTCGGTTCTGTATATGGTAATATTGCAACCTGAGTTAAATGATAGGTTGCAATTTCATCAAATCTGATATATTTGATACCTCGAACCTCGTGCAGAACAGAACAACGGGTTTGTATATGGTAATCTTGCAACCTGAGTTAAGTGATAGGTTGCAGTTTCATCCAATCTGATATATATGACACTTCGAACTTCGCCAGGACCAGAATATCGGGTCTGTATATGGTAATCTTGAAACCTGAGTTAAGTGATAGGTTGCAGTTTCATCCAATCTGATATATTTGATACCTCGAACCTCTCCCCGACGAGAACATCTGGTCTGTATATGGTAATCTTGCAACCTGAGTTAAGTGATAGGTTGCAGTTTCGTCCATTCTAATATATTTGACACCTAGAACCTCGACCCGATGCAAACATCGGGTCTGTATATGGTAATTTTGCAACCTGAATTAAGTGATAGGTTGCAGTTTCATCCGATCTGATATATTTGACACCTCGAACCTTGCGCGGACCAGAACATCAGTTCTGTATATGGTAATCTTGCAACCTGAGTTAAGTGATAGGTTGCAGTTTCATCCAATCTAATATATTTGACACCTCGAACCTCGCTCGGACCAGGACATCCGTCTGTATATGGTAATCTTGCAACCTAAGTTAAGTGATAGGTTTCAGTTTCATCCAATCTGATATATTTGACACCTCGAACCTCTCCCCGACGAAAACATCGGGTTTGTATATGGTAATCTTGCAACCTGACTTAAGTGATAGGTTGCAGTTTCATCCAATCTGATATATTTGACACCTAAAACCTCGCCCCGACGAGAACATCGGGTCTGTATATGTTAATCTTGCAACCCGAGTTAAATGATAGGTTGCAGTTTCATCCAATCTGATATATTTGACACCTCGAACCTCGCGCGGACAAGAACATCGGGTCTGTATATGCTAATCTTGCAACCTGAGTTAAGTGATAAGTTGCAGTTTCATCCAATATGATATATTTGACACCCCGAACCTCGCTTCGACGAGAACATTGGATCTGTATATGGTAATCTTGCAACCTGAGTTAAGTGATAGGTTCTAGTTTCATCCATTCAGATATATTTGACACCTAGAACCTTTCCCCGACGAGAACATCGGGTCTGTATATGGTAATCTTGCAACCTGAGTTAAGTGATAGGTTGCAGTTTCATCCAATCTGATATATTTGACACTTCGAACCTCGCTCGGACCAGAACATTGGGTCTGTATATGGTAATCTTGCAACCCGAGTTAAGTGATAGGTTGCAGTTTCATCCAATCTGATATATTTGATACATCGAACCTCGCCCGAACCAAAACATCGGGTCTATATATGGTAATCTTGAAACCTGAGTTAAGTGATAAGTTGCAGTTTCATCCAATATGATATATTTGACACCTAGAACCTCACCTGGACTAGAACATCGGGTCTGTATATGGTAATCTTGCAACCTGAGTTAAGTGATAGGTTGTAGTTTCATCCAATATGATATATTTGACACCTCGAACCTCGCGCGGACCAGAAAATCAAGTCTGTATATGGTAATCTTGCAACCTGAGTTAAGTGATAAGTTGCAATTTCATCCAATCTGATATAATTGACACCTCGAACCTCGCTCCGACGAGAATATCGGGTCTGTATATGGTAATCTTGCAACCTGATTTAAGTGATAGGGTACAGTTTCATCCAATCTGATATATTTGACACCTAGAACCTCGCCCTAACCAGAACATCGGGTCTGTATATGGTAATCTTGCAACCTGAGTTAAGTGTTAGGTTGCAATTTCATCCAATATGATATATTTGACACCTCGAACCTCTCCTGGACCAGAACATAGGGTCTGTATATGGTAATCTTGCAACCTGAGTTAAGTGATAGGTTGCAATTTCATCCAATCTGATATATTTGACACCCCGAACCTCGCGCGGAATAGAACATCGGGTCTATATATGGCAATCTTGAAACCTGAGTTAAGTGATAGGTTGCAGTTTCATCCAATCTGATATATTTGACACCTCGAACCTCGCCCCGACGGAAATATCGGGTCTGTAAATGGTAATCTTGCAACCTGAGTTAAGTGATAGGTTGCAGTTTCATCCATTCTGATATATTTGACACCTAGAACCTCGGCCCGACGAGTACATCGGGTCTAAATATGGTAATCTTGCAACCTGAGTTAAGTGATAGGTTGCAATTTCATCCAATTTTATTAATTTGACGCCTAGAACCTCGCGCGGACCAGAACATCGGGTCTGTATATGGCAATTTTGCAACCTGAGTTAAGTGATAGGTTGCAGTTTCATCCAATCTGATATATTTGACACCTAGAACCTCGCTCCGACGAGAATATCGGGTCTGTATATGGTAATCTTGCAACCTGATTTAAGTGATAGGGTGCAGTTTCATCCAATCTGATATATTTGACACCTAGAACCTCGCCCTAACCAGAACATCGGGTCTGTATATGGTAATCTTGCAACCTGAGTTAAGTGTTAGGTTGCAATTTCATCCAATATGATATATTTGACACCTCGAACCTCTCCTGGACCAGAACATAGGGTCTGTATATGGTAATATTGCAACCTGAGTTAAGTGATAGGTTGCAGTTTCATCAAATCTGATATATTTGACACCTCGAACCTCGTGCAGACCAGAACAACGGGTTTGTATATGGTAATCTTGCAACCTGAGTTAAGTGATAGGTTGCAGTTCATCCAATCTGATATATATGACACATTGAACTTCGCCAGGACCAGAATATCGGGTATGTATATGGTAATCTTGAAACCTGAGTTAAGTGATAGGTTACAGTTTCTTCCATTCTAATATACTTGACACCTAGAACCTCGCCCCGACGAGAACATCGGGTCTGTATATGGTAATCTTGCAACCTGAATTAAGTGATAGGTTGCAGTTTCATCCGTTCTGATATATTTGACACCTCGAACCTTGCGCGGACCAGAACATCAGGTCTGTATATGGCAATCTTGCAACCTGAGTTAAGTGATAGGTTGCAGTTTCATCCAATCTAATATATTTGACACCTAGAACCTCGCCCCGACGAGAACATCGGGTCTGTATATGGTAATCTTGCAACCTGAATTAAGTGATAGGTTGCAGTTTCATCCAATCTGATATATTTGACACCTCGAACCTTGCGCGGACCAGAACATCAGGTCTGTATATGGTAATCTTGCAACCTGAGTTAAGTGATAGGTTGCAGTTTCATCCAATCT
>NC_039367.1:142617179-142636044 GCF_003573695.1 Papaver somniferum
ATTTGACACCTAAAACCGCGCCCCGACGAGAACATCGGGTCTGTATATGTTAATCTTGCAACCTGAGTTAAATGATAGGTTGCAGTTTCATCCAATCTAATATATTTGACACCTCGAACCTCGCGCGGACCAGGACATCCGTTTGTATATGGTAATCTTGCAACCTGAGTTAAGTGATAGGTTTCAGTTTCATCCAATCTGATATATTTGACACCTCGAACCTCTCCCCGACGAAAACATCGGGTTTGTATATGGTAATCTTGCAACCTGACTTAAGTGATAGGTTGCAGTTTCATCCAATCTGATATATTTGACACCTAAAACCTCGCCCCGACGAGAACATCGGGTCTGTATATGTTAATCTTACAACCTGAGTTAAATGATAGGTTGCAGTTTCATCCAATCTGATATATTTGACACCTCGAACCTCGCGCGGACAAGAACATCGGGTCTGTATATGTTAATCTTGCAACCTGAGTTAAGTGATAGGTTGCAGTTTCATCCAATCTGATATATTTGACACCCCGAACCTCGCTCCGACGAGAACATTGGATCTGTATATGGTAATCTTGCAACCTGAGTTAAGTGATAAGTTGCAGTTTCATCCATTCAGATATATTTGACACCTAGAACCTTGCCCCGACGAGAACATCGGGTCTGTATATGGTAATCTTGCAACCTGAGTTAAGTGATAGGTTGCAGTTTCATCCAATCTGATATGTTTGACACCTCGAACCTCGTTCGGAACAGAACATCGGGTCTGCATATGGTAATCTTGCAACCTGAGTTAAGTGATAGGTTGCAGTTTCATCCAATCTGATATATTTGATACATCGAACCTCGCCCGAACCAAAACATCGGGTTTATATATGGTAATCTTGAAACCTGAGTTAAGTGATAGGTTGGAGTTTCATCCAATATGATATATTTGACACTTAGAACCTCGCCCGGACCAGAACATCGGATCTGTATATGGTAATCTTGAAACCTGAGTTAAGTGATAGGTTGCAGTTTCATCCAATATGATATATTTGACACCTAGAACCTCCCCCGGACTAGAACATCGGGTCTGTATTTGGTAATCTTGCAACCTGAGTTAAGTTATAGGTTGCAGTTTCATCCAATGTGATATATTTGACACCTCGAACCTCGCGCAGACCAGAAAATCAGGTCTATATATGGTAATCTTGCAACCTGAGTTAAGTGATAAGTTGCAATTTCATCCAATCTGATATATTTGACACCTCGAACCTCGCCCCGACGAGAATATCGGGTCTGTATATGGTAATCTTGCAACTTGAGTTAAGTGATAGGGTGCAGTTTCTTCCAATCTGATATATTTGACACCTGGAACCTCGCTCTGACCAGAACATCGGGTCTGTATATGGTAATCTTGCAACCTGAGTTAAGTGTTAGGTTGCAGTTTCATCCAATATGATATATTTGACACCTCGAACCTCGCCCGGACCAGAACATAGGGTCTGTATATGGTAATCTTGCAACCTGACTTAAGTGATAGATTGCAGTTTCATCCAATCTGATATATTTGACACCTCGAACCTCGCGTGGACCAGGACATCCTTCTGTATATGGAAATCTTGCAACCTGAGTTAAGTGATAGGTTTCAGTTTCATCCAATCTGATATATTTGACACCTCGAACCTCGCCCCGACGAAAACATCGGGTCTGTATATGGTAATCTTGCATCCTGAGTTAAGTGATAGATTGCAGTTTCATCCATTCTGATATATTTGACACCTCGAACCTCGCCCCGACGAAAACATCGGGTCTAAATATGGTAATCTTGCAACCTGAGTTAAGTGATAGGTTGCAGTTTCATCCAATCTGATTAATTTGACACCTAGAACCTCGCTCAGACCAGAACATTGGGTCTGTATATGGTAATCTTGCAACCTGAGTTAAGTGATAGGTTGTTGTTTCATCCAATCTGATATATTTGATACATCGAACCTCGCCCGACCCAAAACATCGGGTCTATATATGGTAATCTTGAAACCTGCGTTAAGTGATAGGTTGCAGTTTCGTTCATTCTAATATATTTGACACCTAGAACCTCGACCCGACGAGAACATCGGGTCTGTATATGGTAATTTTGCAACCTGAATTAAGTGATAGGTTGCAGCTTCATCCATTCTGATATATTTGACACCTCGAACCTCGCCCCGACGAAAACATCGGGTCTAAATATGGTAGTCTTGCAACCTGAGTTAAGTGATAGGTTGCAGTTTCATCCAATCTGATTAATTTGACACCTAGAACCTCGCTCGGACCAGAACATTGGGTCTTTATATGGTAATCTTGCAACCTGAGTTAAGTGATAGGTTGTTGTTTCATCCAATATGATATATTTGATACATCGAACCTCGCCCGAACCAAAACATCGGGTCTATATATGGTAATCTTGAAACCTGCGTTAAGTGATAGGTTGCAGTTTCGTCCATTCTAATATATTTGACACCTAGAACCTTTCCCCGACGAGAACATCGGGTCTGTATATGGTAATCTTGCAACCTGAGTTAAGTGATAGGTTGCAGTTTCATCCAATCTGATATATTTGACACCTCGAACCTCGCCCCGACGAAAACATCGGGTCTAAATAGGGTAATCTTGCAACCTGAGTTAAGTGTTAGGTTGCAGTTTCATCCAATATGATATATTTGACACCTCGAACCTCGCCCGGACCAGAACATAGGGTCTGTATATGGTAATCTTGCAACCTGAGTTAAGTGATAGATTGCAGTTTCATCCAATCTGATATATTTGACACCTCGAACCTCGCGCGGACCAGGACATCCGTCTGTATATGGAAATCTTGCAACCTGAGTTAAGTGATAGGTTTCAGTTTCATCCAATCTGATATATTTGACACCTCGAACCTCGCCCCGACGAAAACATCGGGTCTGTATATGGTAATCTTGCATCCTGAGTTAAGTGATAGGTTGTTGTTTCATCCAATCTGATATATTTGATACATCGAACCTCGCCCGAACCAAAACATCGGGTCTATCTATGGTAATCTTGAAACCTGCGTTAAGCGATAGGTTGTAGTTTCATCCAATCTGATATATTTGACACTTAGAACCTCGCCCGGACCAGAACATCGGGACTGTATATGGTAATCTTAAAACCTGAGTTAAGTGTTAAGTTGCAGTTTCATCCAATATGATATATTTGACACCTCGAACCTCGCCCGGACCAGAATATAGGGTCTGTATATGGTAATCTTGCAACCTGAGTTAAGTGATAGATTGCAGTTTCATCCAACCTGATATATTTGACACCTCGAACCTCGCGCGGACCAGGACATCCGTCTGTATATGGAAATCTTGCAACCTGAGTTAAGTGATAGGTTTCAGTTTCATCCAATCTGATATATTTGACACCTCGAACCTCGCCCCGACGAAAACATCGGGTCTGTATATGGTAATCTTGCATCCTGAGTTAAGTGATAGGTTGCAGTTTCATCCATTCTGATATATTTGACACCTCGAACCTAGCCCGGACCAGAACATAGGGTCTGTATATGGTAATCTTGCAACCTGAGTTAAGTGATAGGTTGCAATTTCATCCAATCTGATATATTTGACACCCCGAACCTCGCGCGGACTAGAACATCGGGTCTGTATATGGTAATCTTGCAACCTGAGTTAAGTGATAGGTTGCAGTTTCATCCAATATGATATATTTGACACCTCGAACCTCGCTCGGAACAGAACAGCGGGTATGTATATGGTAATCTTGCAACCTGACTTAAGTGATAGGTTGCAGTTTCATCCAATCTGATTAATTTGACACCTAGAACCTCGCGCGGACCAGAAAGTCGGTTCTGTATATGGTAATATTGCAACCTGAGTTAAGTGATAGGTTTGCAGTTTCATCAAATCTGATATATTTGACACCTCGAACCTCGTGCAGACCAGAACAACGGGTTTGTATATGGTAATCTTGCAACCTGAGTTAAGTGATAGGTTGCAGTTTCATCCAATCTGATATATATGACACATCGAACTTCGCCAGGACCAGAATATCGGGTCTGTATATGGTAATCTTGAAACCTGAGTTAAGTGATAGGTTGCAGTTTCATCCAATCTGATATATTTGATACCTAGAACCTCGCTCGGACCAGAACATTGGGTCTGTATATGGTAATCTTGCAACCTGAGTTAAGTGATAGGTTGTTGTTTCATCCAATCTGATATATTTGATACATCGAACCTCGCCCGAACCAAAACATCGGATCTATATATGGTAATCTTGAAACCTGCGTTAAGTGATAGGTTGCAGTTTCGTCCATTCTAATATATTTGACACCTAGAACCTCGACCCGACGAGAACATCGGGTCTGTATATGGTAATTTTGCAACCTGAATTAAGTGATAGGTTGCAGTTTCATCCGATCTGATATATTTGACACCTCGAACCTTGCGCGGACCAGAACATCAGGTCTGTATATAGTAATCTTGCAACCTGAGTTAAGTGATAGGTTGCAGTTTCATCCAATCTAATATATTTGACACCTCGAACCTCGCGCGGACCAGGACATCCGTCTGTATATGGTAATCTTGCAACCTGAGTTAAGTGATAGGTTTCAGTTTCATCCAATATGATATATTTGACACCTCGAACCTCGCGCGGACAAGATTATCGGGTCTGTATATGTTAATCTTGCAACCTGGGTTAAGTGATAAGTTGCAGTTTCATCCAATATGATATATTTGACACCCCGAACCTCGCTTCGACGAGAACATTGGATCTGTATATGGTAATCTTGCAACCTGAGTTAAGTGATAGGTTCTAGTTTCATCCATTCAGATATATTGGACACCTAGAACCTTTCCCCGACGAGAACATCGGGTCTGTATATGGTAATTTTGCAACCTGAATTAAGTGATAGGTTGCAGTTTCATCCGATCTGATATATTTGACACCTCGAACCTCGCCCGACGAAAACATCGGGTTTGTATATGGTAATCTTGCAACCTGACTTAAGTGATAGGTTGGAGTTTCATCCAATCTGATATATTTGACACCTAAAACCTCGCCCCGACGAGAACATCGGGTCTGTATATGTTAATCTTGCAACCTGAGTTAAATGATAGGTTGCAGTTTCATCCAATCTGATATATTTGACACCTCGAACCTCGCGCGGACAAGATTATCGGGTCTGTATATGTTAATCTTGCAACCTGGGTTAAGTGATAAGTTGCAGTTTCATCCAATATGATATATTTGACACCCCGAACCTCGCTTCGACGAGAACATTGGATCTGTATATGGTAATCTTGCAACCTGAGTTAAGTGATAGGTTCTAGTTTCATCCATTCAGATATATTGGACACCTAGAACCTTTCCCCGACGAGAACATCGGGTCTGTATATGGTAATCTTGCAACCTGAGTTAAGTGATAGGTTGCAGTTTCATCCAATCTGATATATTTGACACCTCGAACCTCGCTCGGACCAGAACATTGGGTCTGTATATGGTAATCTTGCAACCTGAGTTAAGTGATAGGTTGTTGTTTCATCCAATCTGATATATTTGATACATCGAACCTCGCTCGAACCAAAACATCGGGTCTATATATGGTAATCTTGAAACCTGCGTTAAGTGATAGGTTGTAGTTTCCTCCAATCTGATATATTTGACACTTAGAACCTCGCCCGGACCAGAACATCGGGTCTGTATATGGTAATCTTGAAACCTGAGTTAAGTGATAGGTTGCAGTTTCATCCAATATGATATATTTGACACCTAGAACCTCGCCCGGACTAGAACATCGGGTCTGTATATGGTAATCTTGCAACCTGAGTTAAGTGATAGGTTGTAGTTTCATCCAATATAATATATTTGACACCTCGAACCTCGCCCCGTCGAGAACATCGGGTCTGTATATGGTAATTTTGCAACCTGAGTTAAGTGATAGGTTGCAGTTTCATCCATTCTGATATATTTGACACCTAAAACCTCGCCCCGACGAGAACATCGGGTCTGTATATATGGTAATCTTGCAACCTGAGTTAAATGATAGGTTGCAGTTTCATCCAATCTGGTATATCTGACACCTCGAACCTCGCGCGGACTAGAACATCGGGTCTGTATATGGTAATCTTGCAACCTGGGTTAAGGGATAGGTTGCAGTTTCATCCAATCTGATATATTTGACACCTAGAACCTCATGCGGACCAGAACATCGGCTATTTATATGGTAATCTTGCAACCTGAGTTAAGTGATAGGTTGCAGTTTCATCCAATCTGATATATTTGACACATCGAACCTTGCCCGGACCAGAACATCGGGTCTGTATATGGTAATCTTGCAACCTGAGTTAAGTGATAGGTTGTTGTTTCATCCAATAGGATATATTTGATACCTAGAACCTCCCCCCGACCAGAATATCGGGTCTGTATTTGGTAATCTTGCAACCTAAGTTAAGTGCTAGGTTGTAGTTTCATCTAATCTGATACATTTGACACCTCCAACCTCGCCCGGACCAGAACATCGGTCTGTATATGGTAATATTGCAACCTGAGTTAAGTGATAGGTTGCAGTTTCATCCAATCTGATATATTTGACACCTCGAACCTCGCCCCGACGAGAACATCGGGTCTGTATATGGTAATCTTGCAACCTGAGTTAAGTGATAGGTTGCAGTTTTATCCAATCTGATATATTTTACACACCGAACCTCGAGTGGACCAGAACAACGGGTCTTTATATGGTAATCTTGCAACCTGAGTTAAGTGATAGGTTGTAGTTTCATATAATCTGATATATTTGACAAATCGAACATCGCCCAGACCAGAACATCGGGTCTGTATATGGTAATCTTGAAACCTGAGTTAAGTGATAGGTTGCAGTTTTATCCAATCTGATATATTTGACACCTCGAACCTCGCTCCGACGAGAACATCGGGTCTGTATATGGTAATCATGCAACCTGAGTTAAGTGATAGGTTGCACTTTCATCCAATCTGATATATTTGACACCTAGAACCTCGCCCGGACCAGAACATCAGGTCTGTATATGGTAATCTTGCAACCTGAGTTAAGTGTTAGGTTGCAGTTTCATCCAATCTGATATATTTGACACCTCGAACCTCGCCCGGGCCAGAATATCGGGTCTGTATATGGTAATCTTGCAACCTGAGTTAAGTGATAGGTTGAAGTTTCATCCAATCTGATATATTTGACACCTCGAACCTCGCCCTGCCGAGAACATCGGGTCTGTATATGGTAATCTTGCAACCTGAGTTAAGTGATAGGTTGCAGTTTCATCCAATCTGATATATTTGACACCTAGAACCTCGCCCGGACCAGAACATCGGGTCTGTATATGGTAATCTTGAAACCTGAGTTAAGTGATAGGTTGCAGTTTCATCCAATATGATATATTTGACACCTAGAACCTCGCCCGGACTAGAACATCGGGTCTGTATATGGTAATCTTGCAACCTGAGTTAAGTGATAGGTTGTAGTTTCATCCAATCTGATATATTTGACACCTCGAACCTCGCGCGGACCAGAAAAACAGGTCTGTATATGGTAATATTGCAACCTGAGTTAAGTGATAAGTTGCAATTTCATCCAATATGATATAATTGACACCTCGAACCTCGCTCCGACGAGAATATCGGGTCTGTATATGGTAATCTTGCAACCTGATTTAAGTGATAGGGTGCAGTTTCATCCAATCTGATATATTTGACACCTAGAACCTCGCCCTGACCAGAACATCGGGTCTGTATATGGTAATCTTGCAACCTGAGTGAAGTGTTAGGTTGCAATTTCATCCAATCTGATATATTTGACACCTCGAACCTCGCCTGGACCAGAACATAGGGTCTGTATATGGTAATCTTGCAACCTGAGTTAAGTGATAGGTTGCAATTTCATCCAATCTGATATATTTGACACCCCGAACCTCGCGCGGAATAGAACATCGGGTCTAAATATGGTAATCTTGCAACCTAAGTTAAGTGATAGGTTGCAGTTTCATCCAATATGATATATTTGACACCTCGAACCTCGCTCGGACCAGAACATCGGGTATGTATATGGTAATCTTGCAACCTGACTTAAGTTATAGGTTGCAGTTTCATCCAATCTGATATATTTGAAACCTCGAACCTCGCCCCGATGAGAACATCGGGTCTGTATATGGTAATCTTGCAACCTGAGTTAAGTGATAGGTTGCAGTTTCGTCCATTCTGATATATTTGACACCTAGAACTTCGCCCCGACGAGAACATTGGGTCTGTATATGGTAATCTTGCAACTTGAATTAAGTGATAGATTGAAGTTTCACCCAATTTGATATATTTGAAATCTCGAACCTCGCGCGGATCAGAACATTGGGTCTGTATATGGTAATCTTGAAACCTGAGTTAAGTGATAGGTTGCAGTTTCATCCAATCTGATATATTTGACACCTAGAACCTCGCCCCGACGAGAACATCGGGCTTGTATATGGTAATCTTGCAACCCGAGTTAAGTGATAGGTTGCAGTTTCATCCATTCTGATATATTTGACACCTAAAACCTCGCCACGACGAGAACATCGGGTTTGTATATGTTAATCTTGCAACCAGAGTTAAATGATAGGTTGCAGTTTCATCCAATCTGATATATTTGACACCTCGAACCTCGCGTGGACCAGAACATCGGGTCTGTATATGTTAATCTTGCAACCTAAGTTAAGTGATAGGTTGCAATTTCATCCAATCTGATATATTTGACACCCTGAACCTCGCGCGGACTAGAACATCGGGTTTGTATATGGTAATCTTGCAACCTGAGTTAAGTGTTAGGTTGCAGTTTCATCCAATCTAATATATTTGACACCTCGAACCTCGCGCGGACCAGAATATCGGGTTTGTATATGGTAATCTTGCAACCTGAGTTAAGTGATAGGTTGTTGTTTCATCCAATTTGGTATATTTGACACCTCGAACATCTTTCCGACGGGAACATCAGGTCTGTATATGGTAATCTTGCAACCTGAGTTAAGTAATAGGTTGCAGTTTCATCCAATCTGATATATTTGACACTTAGAACCTCTCCCGGACCAGAACATCGGGTCTGTATATGGTAATCTTGAAAACTGAGTTAAGTGATAGGTTGCAGTTTTATCCAATATGATATATTTGACACCTAGAACCTCGCCCGTACTAGAACATCGGGCCTGTATATGATAATCTTGCAACCTGAGTTAAGTGATAGGTTGCAGTTTCATCCAATCTGATATATTTGACACCTCGAACCTCGCGCGGACTTGAGAATCAGGTCTGTATATGGTAATCTTGCAACCTGAGTTAAGTGATAAGTTGCAATTTCATCCAATCTGATATATTTGACACCTCGAACCTCGCTCCAACGAGAATATCGGGTCTGTATATGGTAATCTTGCAACCTGAGTTAAGTGATAGGGTGCAGTTTCATCCAATATGATATATTTGACACCTAGAACCTCGCCCTGACCAGAATATCGGGTCTGTATATGGTAATCTTGCAACCTGAGTTAAGTGTTAGGTTGCAGTTTCATCCAATCTGATATATTTGACACCTCGAACCTAGCCCGGACCAGAACATAGGGTCTGTATATGGTAATCTTGCAACCTGAGTTAAGTGATAGGTTGCAATTTCATCCAATCTGATATATTTGACACCCCGAACCTCGCGCGGACTAGAACATCGGGTCTGTATATGGTAATCTTGCAACCTGAGTTAAGTGATAGGTTGCAGTTTCATCCAATATGATATATTTGACACCTCGAACCTCGCTCGGAACAGAACAGCGGGTATGTATATGGTAATCTTGCAACCTGACTTAAGTGATAGGTTGCAGTTTCATCCAATCTGATATATTTGACACCTCGAACCTCGCCCCGACGAGAACATCGGGTCTGTATATGGTAATCTTGCAACCTGAGTTAAGTGATAGGTTGCAGTTTCGTCCATTCTGATATATTTGACACCTAGAACCTTGCGCGGACTAGAATATCGGGTATGTATATGGTAATCTTGCAACCTGAGTTAAGTGATATGTTGCAGTTTCATCCAATCTGATATATTTGATACATCGAACCTCGCCCGAACCAAAACATCGGTTCTATATATGGTAATCTTGAAACCTGAGTTAAGTGATAGGTTGCAGTTTCATCCAACCTACTATATTTGACACCTAGAACCTCGCGCGGACCAGAACATCGGGTCTGTATATGGTAATCTTTCAACCTGAGTTAAGTGATAGGTTGCAGTTTCATCCAATCTGATATATTTGACACATCGAACCTCGCTTGAACCAGAACATCGGGTCTATATATGGTAATCTTGAAACCTGAGTTAAGTGATAGGTTGCAGTTTTATCCAATCTGATATATTTTACACCTCAAACCTCGTGCGGACCAGAACATTGCGTTTGTATATGGTAATCTTGAAACCTGAGTTAAGTGATAGGTTGCAGTTTCATCCAATCTGATATATTTGACACCTAGAACCTCTCCCCGACGAGAACATCGGGTCTGTATATGGTAATCTTGCAACCTGAGTTAAGTGATAGGTTGCAGTTTCATCCATTCTGATATATTTGACACCTGGAACCTCGCCCAGAACAGAACATCGGGTCTGTATATGGTAATCTTGCAACCTGAGTTAAGTGTTAGGTTGCAGTTTCATCCAATCTGATATATTTGATACCCCGAACCTCGCTCCGACGAGAACATTGGATCTGTATATGGTAATCTTGCAACCTAGGTTAAGTGATAAGTTGCAGTTTCATCCATTCAGATATATTTGACACCTAGAACCTTGCCCCGACGAGAACATCGGGTCTGTATATGGTAATCTTGCAACCTGAGTTAAGTGATAGGTTGCAGTTTCATCCAATCTGATATATTTGACACCTCGAACCTCGCTCGGACCAGAACATCGGGTATGTATATGGTAATCTTGCAACCTGACTTAAGTGATAGGTTGCAGTTTCATCCAATCTGATACATTTGACACATCGAACCTCGCCCGAACCAAAATATTGGGTCTATATATGGTAATCTTGAAACCTGAGTTAAGTGATAGGTTGCAGTTTCATCCAATATGATATATTTGACACCTAGAACCTCTTACGAACTAAAACATCGGGTCTGTATATGGTAATCTTGCAACCTGAGTTAAGTGATAGGTTGCAGTTTCATCCAATCTGATATATTTGACACATCGAACCTCGCCTGAACCAGAACATCGGGTCTATATATGGTAACCTTGAAACCTGAGTTAAGTGATAGGTTGCAGTTTTATCCAATCTGATATATTTTACACCTCAAACCTCGCGCGGACCAGAACATCGGGTCTGTATATGGTAATCTTGAAACCTGAGTTAAGTGATAGGTTGCAGTCTCATCCAATATGATATATTTGACACCTAGAACCTCGCACCAACGAGAACATCGGGTCTGTATATGGTAAACTTGCAACCTGAGTTAAGTGATAGATTGCAGTTTCATCCAATCTTATATATTTGACACCTCGAACCTCGCGCGGACCAGGACATCCGTCTGTATATGGTAATCTTGCAACCTGAGTTAAGTGATAGGTTTCAGTTTCATCCAATCTGATATATTTGACACATAGAACCTCGCCCCGAAGAAAACATCGGGTCTGTATATGCTAATCTTGCAACCTGAGTTAAGTGATAGGTTGCAGTTTCATCCATTCTGATATATTTGACACCTAGAACCTCGCCCCGACGAGTACATCGGGTCTAAATATGGTAATCTTGCAACCTGAGTTAAGTGATAGGTTGCAGTTTCATCCAATCTGATTAATTTGACACCTCGAACCTCGCACAGACCAGAACATCGGGTCTGTATATGGCAATTTTGCAACCTCAGTTAAGTGATAGGTTGCAGTTTCATCTAATTTGATATATTTGACACCTGAAACCTCGCGCGAACCAGAAAGTCGGTTCTGTATATGGTAATATTGCAACCCGAGTTAAGTGATAGGTTGCAGTTTCATCAAATCTGATATATTTGACACCTCGAACATCGTGCAGACCAGAACAACGGGTTTGTATATGGTAATCTTGCAACCTGAGTTAAGTGATAGGTTGCAATTTCATCCAATCTGATATATATGACACATCGAACTTCGCAAGGACCATAATATCGGGTATGTATATGGTAATCTTGAAACCTGAGTTAAGTGATAGGTTGCAGTTTCATCCAATCTGATATATTTGACACCTCGAACCTCTCCCCGACGAGAACATCGGGTCTGTATATGGTAATCTTGCAACCTGAGTTAAGTGATAGGTTGCAGTTTCATCCAATCTGATATATTTGACACCTCGAACCTTGCGCGGACCAGAACATCAGGTCTGTATATGGTAATCTTTCAACCTGAGTTAAGTGATAGGTTGCAGTTTCATCCATTCTGATATATTTGACACCTAGAACCTCGCCCCGACGAGTACATCGGGTCTAAATATGGTAATCTTCCAACCTGAGTTAAGTGATAGGTTGCAGTTTCGTCCATTCAAATACTTGACACCTAGAACCTCGCCCCGACGAGAACATCGGGTCTGTATATGGTAATATTTCAACCTGAATTAAGTGATAGGTTGCAGTTTCATCCGATCTGATATAATTGACACCTCGAACCTTGCGCGGACCAGAACATCGGGTTTGTATATGTTAATCTTGCAGCCTGACTTAAATGATAGGTTGCAGTTTCATCCAATCTGATATATTTGACACCTCGAACCTCGCACAGACAAGAATATCGGGTCTATATATGGTAATCTTGAAACCTGAGTTAAGTGATAGGTTGCAGTTTCATCCAATCTGATATATTTGACACCTAGAACCTCGCGCGGACCAGAACATCGGGTCTGTATATGGTAATCTTGCAACCTGAGTTAAGTGATAGGTTGTAGTTTCATCCAATATGATATATTGACACATCGAACCTCGCCTGAACCAGAACATCGGGTCTATATATGGTAATATTGAAACCCGAGTTAAGTGATAGGTTGCAGTTTTATCCAATCTGATATATTTTACACCTCGAACCTCGCGCGGACCAGAACATCGGGTCTGTATATGGTAATCTTGAAACCTGAGTTAAGTGATAGGTTGCAGTCTCATCCAATCTGATATATTTGACACCTAGAACCTCGCCCCGACGAGAACATCGGGTTTGTATATGGTAATCTTGCAACCTGAGTTAAGTGCTAGATTGCAGTTTCATCCAATATGATATATTTGACACCTCGAACCTCGCGCGGACCAGGACATCCGTCTGTATATGGTAATCTTGCAACCCGAGTTAAGTGATAGGTTTCAGTTTCATCCAATCTGATATATTTGACACCTCGAACCTCGCCCCGACGAAAACATCGGGTCTGTATATGGTAATCTTGCAACCTGAGTTAAGTGATAGGTTGCAGTTTCGTCCATTCTGATATATTTGACACCTAGAACCTCTCCCCGACGAGAACATCGGGTCTAAATATGGTAATCTTGCAACCTGAGTTAAATGATAGGTTGCAGTTTAATCCAATCTTATTAATTTGACACATCGAACCTCGCCCCGACGAGAACATCGGGTCTGTATATGGCAATTTTGCAACCTGAGTTAAGTGATAGGTTGCAGTTTCATCCAATCTGATATATTAGACACCTAGAACCTCGCGCGGACCAGAAAGTCGGTTCTGTATATGGTAATATTGCAACCTGAGTTAAGTGATAGGTTGCAGTTTCATCAAATCTGATATATTTGACACCTCGAACCTCGTGCAAACCAGAACAACGGGTTTGTATATTGTAATTTTGCAACCTGAGTTAAGTGATAGGTTGCAGTTTCATCCAATCTGATATATATGACACATCGAACTTCGCCAGGACCAGAATATAGGGTCTGTATATGGTAATCTTAAAACCTGAGTTAAGTGATAGGTTGCAGTTTCATCCAATCTGATATATTTGACACCTCGAACCTCGCGCGGACCAGGACATCCGTCTGTATATGGTAATCTTGCAACCTGAGTTAAGTGATAGGTTTCAGTTTCATCCAATCTGATATATTTGACACATAGAACCTCGCCCCGAAGAAAACATCGGGTCTGTATATGCTAATCTTGCAACCTGAGTTAAGTGATAGGTTGCGGTTTCATCCATTCTGATATATTTGACACCTAGAACCTCGCCCCGACGAGTACATCGGGTCTAAATATGGTAATCTTGCAACCTGAGTTAAGTGATAGGTTGCAGTTTCATCCAATCTGATTAATTTGACACCTCGAACCTCGCACAGACCAGAACATCGGGTCTGTATATGGCAATTTTGCAACCTCAGTTAAGTGATAGGTTGTAGTTTCATCCAATCTGATATATTTGACACCTGAAACCTCGCGCGAACCAGAAAGTCGGTTCTGTATATGGTAATATTGCAACCCGAATTAAGTGATAGGTTGCAGTTTCATCAAATCTGATATATTTGACACCTCGAACATCGTGCAGACCAGAACAACGGGTTTGTATATGGTAATCTTGCAACCTGAGTTAAGTGATAGGTTGCAATTTCATCCAATCTGATATATATGACACATCGAACTTCGCCAGGACCAGAATATCGGGTCTGTATATGGTAATCTTGAAACCTGTGTTAAGTGATAGGTTGCAGTTTCATCCAATCTGATATATTTGACACCTCGAACCTCTCCCCGACGAGAACATCGGGTCTGTATATGGTAATCTTGCAACCTGAGTTAAGTGATAGGTTGCAGTTTCGTCCATTCTGATATATTTGACACCTAGAACCTCTCCCCGACGAGAACATCGGGTCTAAATATGGTAATCTTTCAACCTGAGTTTAGTGATAGGTTGCAGTTTCATCCATTCTGATATATTTGACACCTAGAACCTCGCCCCGACGAGTACATCGGGTCTAAATATGGTAATCTTCCAACCTGAGTTAAGTGATAGGTTGCAGTTTCGTCCATTCTAATATATTTGACACCTAGAACCTCGCCCCGACGAGAACATCGGGTCTGTATATGGTAATATTTCAACCTGAATTAAGTGATAGGTTGCAGTTTCATCCGATCTGATATATTTGACACCTCGAACCTTGCGCGGACCAGAACATCGGGTCTGTATATGTTAATCTTGCAGCCTGACTTAAATGATAGGTTGCAGTTTCATCCAATCTGATATATTTGACACCTCGAACCTCGCACAGACAAGAATATCGGGTCTATATATGGTAATCTTGAAACCTGAGTTAAGTGATAGGTTGCAGTTTCATCCAATCTGATATATTTGACACCTAGAACTCGCGCGGACCAGAACATCGGGTCTGTATATGGTAATCTTGCAACCTGAGTTAAGTGATAGGTTGTAGTTTCATCCAATATGATATATTGACACATCGAACCTCGCCTGAACCAGAACATCGGGTCTATATATGGTAATATTGAAACCCGAGTTAAGTGATAGGTTGCAATTTTATCCAATCTGATATATTTTACACCTCGAACCTCGCGCGGACCAGAACATCGGGTCTGTATATGGTAATCTTGAAACCTGAGTTAAGTGATAGGTTGCAGTCTCATCCAATCTGATATATTTGACACCTCGAACCTCACCCCGACGAAAACATCGGGTCTGTATATGGTAATCTTGCAACCTGAGTTAAGTGATAGGTTGCAGTTTCATCCATTCTGATATATTTGACACCTAGAACCTCGCCCCGACGAGAACATCGGGTCTAAATATGGTAATCTTGCAACCTGAGTTAAGTGATAGGTTGCAGTTTCATCCAATCTGATTAATTAGACACCTCGAACCTCGCGAGGACCAGAACATCGGGTCTGTATATGGCAATTTTGCAACCTGAGTTAAGTGATGGGTTGCAGTTTCATCCAATCTGATATATTTGACACCTAGAACCTCGCGCGGACCAGAACGTCAGTTATGTATATGGTAATATTGCAACCTGAGTTAAGTGATAGGTTGCAGTTTAATCAAATCTGATATATTTGACAACTCGAACCGCGTGCATACCAGAACAACGGGTTTGTATATGGTAATCTTGCAACCTTATTTAAGTGATAGGTTTCAGTTTCATCCAATCTAATATATATGACACATCGAACTTCGCCAGGACCAGAATATGGGGTCTGTATATGGTAATCTTGAAACCTGAGTTAAGTGATAGGTTGCAGTTTCATCCAATCTGATATATTTGACACCTCGAACCTCTCCCCGACGAGAACATCGGGTCTGTATATGGTAATCTTGCAACCTGAGTTAAGTGATAGGTTGCAGTTTCGTCCATTCTGATATATTTGACACCTAGAACCTCTCCCCGACGAGAACATCGGGTCTAAATATGGTAATCTTTCAACCTGAGTTTAGTGATAGGTTGCAGTTTCATCCATTCTGATATATTTGACACCTAGAACCTCGCCCCGACGAGTACATCGGGTCTAAATATGGTAATCTTCCAACCTGAGTTAAGTGATAGGTTGCAGTTTCGTCCATTCTAATATATTTGACACCTAGAACCTCGCCCCGACGAGAACATCGGGTCTGTATATGGTAATATTTCAACCTGAATTAAGTGATAGGTTGCAGTTTCATCCGATCTGATATATTTGACACCTCGAACCTTGCGCGGACCAGAACATCGGGTCTGTATATGTTAATCTTGCATCCTGACTTAAATGATAGGTTGCAGTTTCATCCAATCTGATATATTTGACACCTCGAACCTCGCACGGACAAGAATATCGGGTCTATATATGGTAATCTTGAAACCTGAGTTAAGTGATAGGTTGCAGTTTCATCCAATCTGATATATTTGACACCTAGAACCTCGCGCGGACCAGAACATCGGGTCTGTATATGGTAATCTTGCAACCTGAGTTAAGTGATAGGTTGTAGTTTCATCCAATATGATATATTGACACATCGAACCTCGCCTGAACCAGAAAATCGGGTCTATATATGGTAATATTGAAACCCGAGTTAAGTGATAGGTTGCAGTTTTATCCAACCTGATATATTTTACACCTCGAACCTCGCGCGGACCAGAACATCGGGTCTGTATATAGTAATCTTGAAACCTGAGTTAAGTGATAGGTTGCAGTCTCATCCAATCTGATATATTTGACACCTAGAACCTCGCCCCGACGAGAACATCAGGTTTGTATATGGTAATCTTGCAACCTGAGTTAAGTGCTAGATTGCAGTTTCTTCCAATATGATATATTTGACACCTCGAACCTCGCGCGGACCAGGACATCCGTCTGTATATGGTAATCTTGCAACCCGAGTTAAGTGATAGGTTTCAGTTTCATCCAATCTGATATATTTGACACCTCGAACCTCGCCCCGACGAAAACATCGGGTCTGTATATGGTAATCTTGCAACCTGAGTTAAGTGATAGGTTGCAGTTTCGTCCATTCTGATATATTTGACACCTAGAACCTCTCCCCGACGAGAACATCGGTTCTAAATATGGTAATCTTGCAACCTGAGTTAAGTGATAGGTTGCAGTTTAATCCAATCTGATTAATTTGACACATCGAACCTCGCCCCGACGAGAACATCGGGTCTGTATATGGCAATTTTGCAACCTGAGTTAAGTGATAGGTTGCAGTTTCATCCAATCTGATATATTAGACACCTAGAACCTCGCGCGGACCAGAAAGTCGGTTCTGTATATGGTAATATTGCAACCTGAGTTAAGTGATAGGTTGCAGTTTCATAAAATCTGATATATTTGACACCTCGAACCTCGTGCAAACCAGAAGAACGGGTTTGTATATTGTAATTTTGCAACCTGAGTTAAGTGATAGGTTGCAGTTTCATCCAATCTGATATATATAACACATCGAACTTCGCCAGGACCAGAATATAGGGTCTGTATATGGTAATCTTAAAACCTGAGTTAAGTGATAGGTTGCAGTTTCATCCAATCTGATATATTTGACACCTCGAACCTCTCCCCGATGAGAACATCGGGTCTGTATATGGTAATCTTGCAACCTGAGTTAAGTGATAGGTTGCAGTTTCGTCCATTCTAATATATTTGACACCTAGAACCTCGCCCCGACGAGAACATCGGGTCTGTATATGGTAATCTTGCAACCTGAATTAAGTGATATGTTGCAGTTTCATCCGATCTGATATATTTGACACCTCGAACCTCGCCTGAACAAGAACATTGGGTCTTTATATGGTAATCTTGAAACCTGAGTTAAGTGATAGGTTGCAGTTTTATCCAATATGATATATTTTACACCTCGAATCTTGCGCGGACCAGAACATCAGGTCTGTATATGGTAAAATTGAAACCTGAGTTAAGTGATAGGTTGCAGTCTCATCCAATCTGATATATTTGACACCTAGAACCTCGCCCCGACGAGAACATCGGGTTTGTATATGGTAAACTTGCAACCTGAGTTAAGTGATAAATTGCAGTTTCATCCAATCTGATATATTTGATACCTCGAACCTCGTGCGGACCAGGACATCCGTCTGTATATGGTAATCTTGAAACCTGAGTTAAGTGATAGGTTTCAGTTTCATCCAATCTGATATATTTGACACCTTGAACCTCGCCCCGACGAATACATCGGGTTTGTATATGGTAATCTTGCAACCTGAGTTAAGTGATAGGTTGCAGTTTCGTCCATTCAGATATATTTGATACCTAGAACCTCGCCCCGACGAGAACATCGGGTCTAAATATGGTAATCTTGCAACCTGAATTAAGTGATAGGTTGCAGTTTCATCCAATCTGATATATTTGACACCTCGAACCTTGCTCGGACCAGA
>NC_039367.1:142636140-142640265 GCF_003573695.1 Papaver somniferum
ACATCGGGTCTGTATATGGTAATCTTGCAACCTGAGTTAAGTGATAGGTTGCAGTTTTCATCCATTCTGATATATTTGACACCTAGAACCTCGCCCCGACGAGTACATCGGGTCTAAATATGATAATATTGCAACCTGAGTTAAATGATAGGTTGCAGTTTCGTCCATTCTAATATATTTGACACCTAGAACCTCGCCCCGACGAGAACATCGGGTCTGTATATTGTAATATTGCAACCTGAATTAAGTGATAGGTTGCAGTTTCATCCGATCTGATATATTTGACACCTCGAACCTTGCGCGGACCAGAACATCAGGTCTGTATATGATAATCTTGCAACCTGAGTTAAGTGATAGGTTGCAGTTTCATCCAATCTAATATATTTGACACCTCGAACCTCGCGCGGACCAGGACATCCGTCTGTATATGGTAATCTTGCAACCTGAGTTAGGTGATAGGTTTCAGTTTCATCCAATCTGATATATTTGACACCTAGAACCTCGCCCCGACGAGAACATCGGGTTTTTATATGGTAAACTTGCAACCTGAGTTAAGTGATAGATTGCAGTTTCATCCAATATGATATATTTGACACCTCGAACCTCGCGCGGACCAAGACATCCGTCTGTATATGGTAATCTTGCAACCCGAGTTAAGTGATAGGTTTCAGTTTCATCCAATCTGATATATTTGACACCTCGAACCTCGCCCCGACGAAAACATCGGGTCTGTATATGTTAATCTTGCAGCCTGACTTAAGTGATAGGTTGCAGTTTCATCCAATCTGATATATTTGACACCCCGAACCTTGCTCCGACGAGAACATTGGATCTGTATATGGTAATATTGCAACCTGAGTTAAGTGATAGGTTGCAGTTTTATCCATTCAGATATATTTGACACCTAGAACCTTGCCCGACGAGAACATCGGGTCTGTATATGGTAATCTTGCAACCTGAGTTAAGGGATAGGTTGTAGTTTCCTCCAATCTGATATATTTGACACCTCGAACCTCGCTCGGACCAGAACATCGGGTATGTATATGGTAATCTTGCAACCTGACTTAAGTGATAGGTTGCAGTTTCATCAAATCTGATATATTTGACACCTCGAACCTCGCGCGGACCAGAACATCGGGTCTGTATATGGTAATCTTGCAACATGAGTTAAGTGATAGGTTGTAGTTTCATCCAATATGATATATTGACACATCGAACCTCGCCTGAACCAGAACATCGGGTCTATATATGGTAATATTGAAACCCGAGTTAAGTGATAGGTTACAGTCTTATCCAATCTGATATATTTTACACCTCGAACCTCGCGCGGACCAGAACATCGGGTCTGTATATGGTAATCTTGAAACCTGAGTTAAGTGATAGGTTGCAGTCTCATCCAATCTGATATATTTGACACCTAGAACCTGGCCCCGAGGAGAACATCGGGTTTGTATATGGTAAACTTGCAACCTGAGTTAAATGATAGATTGCAGTTTCATCCAATATGATATATTTGACACCTTGAACCTCGCGCGGACCATGACATCCGTCTGTATATGGTAATCTTGCAACCCGAGTTAAGTGATAGGTTTCAGTTTCATCCAATCTGATATATTTGACACCTCGAACCTCGCCCCGACGAAAACATCGGGTCTGTATATGGTAATCTTGCAACATGAGTTAAGTGATAGGTTGCAGTTTCGTCCATTCTGATATATTTGGCACCTAGAACCTCGCCCCGAGGAGAACATCGGGTCTAAATATGGTAATCTTGCAACCCGAGTTAAGTGATAGGTTGCAGTTTAATCCAATCTGATTAATTTGACACATCGAACCTCGCCCCGACGAGAACATCGGGTCTGTATATGGCAATTTTGCAACCTGAGTTAAGTGATAGGTAGCAGTTTCATCCAATCTGATATATTTGACACATAGAACCTCGCGCGGACCAAAAAGTCGGTTCTGTATATGGTAATCTTGCAACCTGAGTTAAGTGATAGGTTGCAGTTTCATCCAATCTAATATATTTGACACCTCGAACCTCGCGCGGACCAGGACATCCGTCTGTATATGGTAATCTTGCAACCTTAGTTAAGTGATAGGTTTCAGTTTCATCCAATCTGATATATTTGACACCTAGAACCTCGCCCCGACGAGAACATCGGGTTTTTATATGGTAAACTTGCAACCAGAGTTAAGTGATAGATTGCAGTTTCATCCAATATGATATATTTGACACCTCGAACCTCGCACGGACCAGGACATCCGTCTGTATATGGTAATCTTGCAACCCGAGTTAAGTGATAGGTTTCAGTTTCATCCAATCTGATATATTTGACACCTCGAACCTCGCCCCGACGAAAACATCGGGTCTGTATATGTTAATCTTGCAGCCTGACTTAAGTGATAGGTTGCAGTTTCATCCAATCTGAAATATTTGACACCCCGAACCTTGCTCCGACGAGAACATTGGATCTGTATATGGTAATATTGCAACCTGAGTTAAGTGATAGGTTGCAGTTTCATCCATTCAGATATATTTGACACCTAGAACCTTGCCCGACGAGAACATCGGGTCTGTATATGGTAATCTTGCAACCTGAGTTAAGTGATAAGTTGTAGTTTCCTCCAATCTGATATATTTGACACCTCGAACCTCGCTCGGACCAGAAATTCGGGTATGTATATGGTAATCTTGCAACCTGACTTAAGTGATAGGTTGCAGTTTCATCAAATCTGATATATTTGACACCTCGAACCTCGCGCGGACCAGAACATCGAGTCTGTATATGGTAATCTTGCAACCTGAGTTAAGTGATAGGTTGTAGTTTCATCCAATATGATATATTGACACATCGAACCTCGCCTGAACCAGAACATCGGGTCTATATATGGTAATATTGAAACCCGAGTTAAGTGATAGGTTAAAGTTTTATCCAATCTGATATATTTTACACCTCGAACCTCGCGCGGACCAGAACATCGGGTCTGTATATGGTAATATTGAAACCTGAGTTAAGTGATAGGTTGCAGTTTTATGCAATCTGATATATTTGACACCTAGAACCTCGCCCCGACGAGAACATCGGGTCTGTATATGGTAATCTTGCAACCTGAATTAAGTGATATGTTGCAGTTTCATCCGATCTGATATATTTGACACCTCGAACCTCGCCTGAACCAGAACATCGGGTCTATATATGGTAATCTTGAAACCTGAGTTAAATGATAGGTTGCAGTTTTATCCAATATGATATATTTTACACCTCGAACCTTGCGTGGACCAGAACATTGGATCTGTACATGGTAATCTTGCAACCTGAGTTAAGTGATAGGTTGCAGTTTCATCCATTCAGATATATTTGACACCTAGAACCTTGCCCCGACGAGAACATCGGGTCTGTATATGGTAATCTTGCAACCTGAGTTAAGTGATAGGTTGCAGTTTCATCCAATCTGATATATTTGACACCTCGAACCTCGCTCGGACCAGAACATCAGGTATGTATATGGTAATCTTGCAACCTGACTTAAGTGATAGGTTGCAGTTTCATCCAATCTGATATATTTGACACATCGAACCTCGCCCGAACCAAAACATTGGGTCTATATATGGTAATCTTGAAACCTGAGTTAAGTGATAGGTTGCAGTTTCATCCAATCTGATATATTTGACACATCGAACCTCGCCTGAACTAGAACATCGGGTCTATATATGGTAATCTTGAAACCTGAGTTAAGTGATATGTTGCAGTTTTATCCAATATGATATATTTTACACCTCGAACTTCGCGCGGACAAGAACATCGGGTCTGTATATGGTAATATTGAAACCTGAGTTAAGTGATAGGTTGCAGTTTTATGCAATCTGATATATTTTACACCTCAAACCTCGCGCGGACCAGAACATCGGGTCTGTATATGGTAATCTTGAAACCTGAGTTAAGTGATAGGTTACAGTCTCATCCAATCTGATATATTTGACACCTAGAACCTCTCCTCGACGAGAACATCGGGTCTGTATATGGTAAACTTGCAACCTGAGTTAAGTGATAGATTGCACTTTCATCCAATCTGATATATTTGACACCTCGAACCTCGCGCGGACCAGGACATCCGTCTGTA
>NC_039367.1:142640275-142658068 GCF_003573695.1 Papaver somniferum
TATATGGTAATCTTGCAACCTGAGTTAAGTGATAGGTTTCAGTTTCATCCAATCTGATATATTTGACACCTCGAACCTCACCCCGACGAAAACATCGGGTCTGTATATGGTAATCTTGCAACCTGAGTTAAGTGATAGGTTGCAGTTTCATCCATTCTGATATATTTGACACCTAGAACCTCGCCCCGACGAGAACATCGGGTCTAAATATGGTAATCTTGCAACCTGAGTTAAGTGATAGGTTGCAGTTTCATCCAATCTGATTAATTTGACACCTCGAACCTCGCGCGGACCAGAACATCGGGTCTGTATATGGCAATTTTGCAACCTGAGTTAAGTGATAGGTTGCAGTTTCATCCAATCTGATATAATTGACACCTAGAACCTCGCGCGGACCAGAACGTCGGTTATGTATATGGTAATATTGCAACCTGAGTTAAGTGATAGGTTGCAGTTTCATCAAATCTGATATATTTGACAACTCGAACCTCGTGCATACCAGAACAACGGGTTTGTATATGGTAATCTTGCAACCTGATTTAAGTGATAGGTTTCAGTTTCATCCAATCTGATATATATGACACATCGAACTTCGCCAGGACCAGAATATCGGGTCTGTATATGGTAATCTTGAAACCTGAGTTAAGTGATAGGTTGCAGTTTCATCCAATCTGATATATTTGACACCTCGAACCTCTCCCCGACGAGAACATCGGGTCTGTATATGGTAATCTTGCAACCTGAGTTAAGTGATAGGTTGCAGTTTCGTCCATTCTAATATATTTGACACCTAGAACCTCGCCCCGACGAGAACATCGGGTCTGTATATGGTAATCTTGCAACCTGAATTAAGTGATATGTTGCAGTTTCATCCGATATGATATATTTGACACCTCGAACCTCGCCTGAACCAGAACATCGGGTCTATATATGGTAATATTGAAACCTGAGTTAAGTGATAGGTTGCAGTTTTATCCAATCTGATATATTTTAAACCTCGAACCTCGCGCGGACTAGAACATCGGGTCTGTATATGGTAATCTTGAAACCTGAGTTAAGTGATAGGTTGCAGTCTCATCCAATCTGATATATTTGACACCTAGAACCTCGCGCGGACCAGAACGTCGGTTATGTATATGGTAATATTGCAACCTTAGTTAAGTGATAGGTTGCAGTTTCATCAAATCTGATATATTTGACAACTCGAACCTCGTGCATACCAGAACAACGGGTTCGTATATGGTAATCTTGCAACCTGATTTAAGTGATAGGTTTCAGTTTCATCCAATCTGATATATTTGACACCTCGAACCTCGCCTGAACCAGAACATCGGGTCTATATATGGTAATCTTGAAACCTGAGTTAAATGATAGGTTGCAGTTTTATCCAATATGATATATTTTACACCTCGAACCTTGCGCGGACCAGAACATTGGATCTGTACATGGTAATCTTGCAACCTGAGTTAAGTGATAGGTTGCAGTTTCATCCATTCAGATATATTTGACACCTAGAACCTTGCCCCTACGAGAACATCGGGTCTGTATATGGAAATCTTGCAACCTGAGTTAAGTAATAGGTTGCAGTTTCATCCAATCTGATATATTTGACACCTCGAACCTCGCCCGAACCAAAACATTGGGTCTATATATGGTAATCTTGAAACCTGAGTTAAGTGATAGGTTGCAGTTTCATCCAATCTGATATATTTGACACATCGAACCTCGCCTGAACTAGAACATCGGGTCTATATATGGTAATCTTGAAACCTGAGTTAAGTGATAGGTTGCAGTTTTATCCAATATGATATATTTTACACCTCGAACCTCGCACGGACAAGAACATCGGGTCTGTATATGGTAATATTGAAACCTGAGTTAAGTGATAGGTTGCAGTTTTATGCAATCTGATATATTTTACACCTCGAACCTCGTGCGGACCAGAACATCGGGTCTGTATAAGGTAATCTTGAAACCTGAGTTAAGTGATAGGTTTCAGTCTCATCCAATCTGATATATTTGACAACTAGAACCTCGCCTCGACGAGAACATCGGGTCTGTATATGGTAAACTTGCAACCTGAGTTAAGTGATAGATTGCACTTTCATCCAATCTGATATATTTGACACCTCGAACCTCGCGCGGACCAGGACATCCGTCTGTATATGGTAATCTTGCAACCTGAGTTAAGTGATAGGTTTCAGTTTCATCCAATCTGATATATTTGACACCTCGAACCTCACCCCGACGAAAACATCGGGTCTGTATATGGTAATCTTGCAACCTGAGTTAAGTGATAGGTTGCAGTTTCATCCATTTTGATATATTTGACACCTAGAACCTCGCCCCGACGAGAACATCGGGTCTAAATATGGTAATCTTGCAACCTGAGTTAAGTGATAGGTTGCAGTTTCATCCAATCTGATTAATTTGACACCTCGAACCTCGCGCGGACCAGAACATCGGGTCTGTATATGGCAATTTTGCAACCTGAGTTAAGTGATAGGTTGCAGTTTCATCCAATCTGAAATAATTGACACCTAGAACCTCGCGCGGACCAGAACGTCGGTTATGTATATGGTAATATTGCAACCTGAGTTAAGTGATAGGTTGCAGTTTCATCAAATCTGATATATTTGACAACTCGAACCTCGTGCATACCAGAACAACGGGTTTGTATATGGTAATCTTGCAACCTGATTTAAGTGATAGGTTTCAGTTTCATCCAATCTGATATATATGACACATCGAACTTCGCCAGGACCAGAATATCGGGTCTGTATATGGTAATCTTGAAACCTGAGTTAAGTGATAGGTTGCAGTTTCATCCAATCTGATATATTTGACACCTCGAACCTCTCCCCGACGAGAACATCGGGTCTGTATATGGTAATCTTGCAACCTGAGTTAAGTGATAGGTTGCAGTTTCGTCCATTCTAATATATTTGACACCTAGAACCTCGCCCCGACGAGAACATCGGGTCTGTATATGGTAATCTTGCAACCTGAATTAAGTGATATGTTGCAGTTTCATCCGATCTGATATATTTGACACCTCGAACCTCGCCTGAACCAGAACATCGGGTCTATATATGGTAATATTGAAACCTGAGTTAAGTGATAGGTTGCAGTTTTATCCAATCTGATATATTTTACACCTCGAACCTCGCGCGGACCAGAACAACGGGTCTATATATGGTAATATTGAAACCTGAGTTAAGTGATAGGTTGCAGTCTCATCCAATCTGATATATTTGACACCTAGAACCTCGCCTCGACGAGAACATCGGGTCTGTATATGGTAAACTTGAAACCTGAGTTAAGTGATAGATTGCAGTTTTATCCAATCTGATATATTTGACACCTCGAACCTCGCGCGGACCAGGACATCCGTCTATATATGGTAATCTTGCAACCTGAGTTAAGTGATAGGTTTCAGTTTCATCCAATCTGATATATTTGACACCTCGAACCTCACCCCGACGAAAACATCGGGTCTGTATATGGTAATCTTGCAACCTGAGTTAAGTGATAGGTTGCAGTTTCATCCATTCTGATATATTTGACACCTAGAACCTCGCCCCGACGAGAACATCGGGTCTAAATATGGTAATCTTGCAACCTGAGTTAAGTGATAGGTTGCAGTTTCATCCAATCTGATTAATTTGACACCTCGAACCTCGCGCGGACCAGAACATCGGGTCTGTATATGGCAATTTTGCAACCTGAGTTAAGTGATAGGTTGCAGTTTCATCCAATCTGATATATTTGACACCTAGAACCTCGCGCGGACCAGAACGTCGGTTATGTATATGGTAATATTGCAACCTGAGTTAAGTGATAGGTTGCAGTTTCATCAAATCTGATATATTTGACAACTCGAACCTCGTGCATAACAGAACAACGGGTTTGTATATGGTAATCTTGCAACCTGATTTAAGTGATAGGTTTCAGTTTCATCCAATCTGATATATATGACACATCGAACTTCGCCAGGACCAGAATATCGGGTCTGTATATGGTAATCTTAAACCTGAGTTAAGTGATAGGTTGCAGTTTCATCCAATCTGATATATTTGACACCTCGAACCTCTCCCCGACGAGAACATCGGGTCTGTATATGGTAATCTTGCAACCTGAGTTAAGTGATAGGTTGCAGTTTCGTCCATTCTAATATATTTGACACCTAGAACCTCGCCCCGACGAGAACATCGGGTCTGTATATGGTAATCTTGCAACCTGAATTAAGTGATATGTTGCAGTTTCATCCGATCTGATATATTTGACACCTCGAACCTCGCCTGAACCAGAACATCGGGTCTATATATGGTAATATTGAAACCTGAGTTAAGTGATAGGTTGCAGTTTTATCCAATCTGATATATTTTACACCTCGAACCTCGCGCGGACCAGAACAACGGGTCTATATATGGTAATATTGAAACCTGAGTTAAGTGATAGGTTGCAGTCTCATCCAATCTGATATATTTGACACCTAGAACCTCGCCTCGACGAGAACATCGGGTCTGTATATGGTAAACTTGAAACCTGAGTTAAGTGATAGATTGCAGTTTTATCCAATCTGATATATTTGACACCTCGAACCTCGCGCGGACCAGGACATCCGTCTATATATGGTAATCTTGCAACCTGAGTTAAGTGATAGGTTTCAGTTTCATCCAATCTGATATATTTGACACCTCGAACCTCACCCCGACGAAAACATCGGGTCTGTATATGGTAATCTTGCAACCTGAGTTAAGTGATAGGTTGCAGTTTCATCCATTCTGATATATTTGACACCTAGAACCTCGCCCCGACGAGAACATCGGGTCTAAATATGGTAATCTTGCAACCTGAGTTAAGTGATAGGTTGCAGTTTCATCCAATCTGATTAATTAGACACCTCGAACCTCGCGAGGACCAGAACATCGGGTCTGTATATGGCAATTTTGCAACCTGAGTTAAGTGATGGGTTGCAGTTTCATCCAATCTGATATATTTGACACCTAGAACCTCGCGCGGACCAGAACGTCAGTTATGTATATGGTAATATTGCAACCTGAGTTAAGTGATAGGTTGCAGTTTAATCAAATCTGATATATTTGACAACTCGAACCGCGTGCATACCAGAACAACGGGTTTGTATATGGTAATCTTGCAACCTTATTTAAGTGATAGGTTTCAGTTTCATCCAATCTAATATATATGACACATCGAACTTCGCCAGGACCAGAATATGGGGTCTGTATATGGTAATCTTGAAACCTGAGTTAAGTGATAGGTTGCAGTTTCATCCAATCTGATATATTTGACACCTCGAACCTCTCCCCGACGAGAACATCGGGTCTGTATATGGTAATCTTGCAACCTGAGTTAAGTGATAGGTTGCAGTTTCGTCCATTCTAATATATTTGACACCTAGAACCTCGCCCCGACGAGAACATCGGGTCTGTATATGGTAATATTGCAACCTGAATTAAGTGATATGTTGCAGTTTCATCCGATCTGATATATTTGACACCTCGAACCTCGCCTGAACCAGAACATCGGGTCTATATATGGTAATATTGAAACCTGAGTTAAGTGATAGGTTGCAGTTTTATCCAATCTGATATATTTTACACCTCGAACCTCGCGCGGACCAGAACAACGGGTCTATATATGGTAATATTGAAACCTGAGTTAAGTGATAGGTTGCAGTCTCATCCAATCTGATATATTTGACACCTAGAACCTCGCCTCGACGAGAACATCGGGTCTGTATATGGTAAACTTGAAACCTGAGTTAAGTGATAGATTGCAGTTTTATCCAATCTGATATATTTGACACCTCGAACCTCGCGCGGACCAGGACATCCGTCTATATATGGTAATCTTGCAACCTGAGTTAAGTGATAGGTTTCAGTTTCATCCAATCTGATATATTTGACACCTCGAACCTCACCCCGACGAAAACATCGGGTCTGTATATGGTAATCTTGCAACCTGAGTTAAGTGATAGGTTGCAGTTTCATCCATTCTGATATATTTGACACCTAGAACCTCGCCCCGACGAGAACATCGGGTCTAAATATGGTAATCTTGCAACCTGAGTTAAGTGATAGGTTGCAGTTTCATCCAATCTGATTAATTTGACACCTCGAACCTCGCGCGGACCAGAACATCGGGTCTGTATATGGCAATTTTGCAACCTGAGTTAAGTGATAGGTTGCAGTTTCATCCAATCTGAAATAATTGACACCTAGAACCTCGCGCGGACCAGAACGTCGGTTATGTATATGGTAATATTGCAACCTGAGTTAAGTGATAGGTTGCAGTTTCATCAAATCTGATATATTTGACAACTCGAACCTCGTGCATACCAGAACAACGGGTTTGTATATGGTAATCTTGCAACCTGATTTAAGTGATAGGTTTCAGTTTCATCCAATCTGATATATATGACACATCGAACTTCGCCAGGACCAGAATATCGGGTCTGTATATGGTAATCTTGAAACCTGAGTTAAGTGATAGGTTGCAGTTTCATCCAATCTGATATATTTGACACCTCGAACCTCTCCCCGACGAGAACATCGGGTCTGTATATGGTAATCTTGCAACCTGAGTTAAGTGATAGGTTGCAGTTTCGTCCATTCTAATATATTTGACACCTAGAACCTCGCCCCGACGAGAACATCGGGTCTGTATATGGTAATCTTGCAACCTGAATTAAGTGATATGTTGCAGTTTCATCCGATCTGATATATTTGACACCTCGAACCTCGCCTGAACCAGAACATCGGGTCTATATATGGTAATATTGAAACCTGAGTTAAGTGATAGGTTGCAGTTTTATCCAATCTGATATATTTTACACCTCGAACCTCGCGCGGACCAGAACAACGGGTCTATATATGGTAATATTGAAACCTGAGTTAAGTGATAGGTTGCAGTCTCATCCAATCTGATATATTTGACACCTAGAACCTCGCCTCGACGAGAACATCGGGTCTGTATATGGTAAACTTGAAACCTGAGTTAAGTGATAGATTGCAGTTTTATCCAATCTGATATATTTGACACCTCGAACCTCGCGCGGACCAGGACATCCGTCTATATATGGTAATCTTGCAACCTGAGTTAAGTGATAGGTTTCAGTTTCATCCAATCTGATATATTTGACACCTCGAACCTCACCCCGACGAAAACATCGGGTCTGTATATGGTAATATTGCAACCTGAGTTAAGTGATAGGTTGCAGTTTCATCCATTCAGATATATTTGACACCTAGAACCTCGCCCCGACGAGAACATCGGGTCTAAATATGGTAATCTTGCAACCTGAGTTAAGTGATAGGTTGCAGTTTCATCCAATCTGATTAATTTGACACCTCGAACCTCGCGCGGACCAGAACATCGGGTCTGTATATGGCAATTTTGCAACCTGAGTTAAGTGATAGGTTACAGTTTCATCCAATCTGATATATTTGACACCTAGAACCTCGCGCGGACCAGAACGTCGGTTATGTATATGGTAATACTGCAACCTGAGTTAAGTGATAGGTTGCAGTTTCATCAAATCTGATATATTTGACAACTCGAACCTCGTGCATACCAGAACGACGGGTTTGTATATGGTAATCTTACAACCTGATTTAAGTGATAGGTTTCAGTTTCATCCAATCTGATATATATGACACATCGAACTTCGCCAGGACCAGAATATCGGGTCTGTATATGGTAATCTTAAACCTGAGTTAAGTGATAGGTTGCAGTTTCATCCAATCTGATATATTTGACACCTCGAACCTCTCCCCGACGAGAACATCGGGTCTGTATATGGTAATCTTGCAACCTGAGTTAAGTGATAGGTTGCAGTTTCGTCCATTCTAATATATTTGACACCTAGAACCTCGCCCCGACGAGAACATCGGGTCTGTATATGGTAATCTTGCAACCTGAATTAAGTGATATGTTGCAGTTTCATCCGATCTGATATATTTGACACCTCGAACCTCGCCTGAACCAGAACATCGGGTCTATATATGGTAATATTGAAACCTGAGTTAAGTGATAGGTTGCAGTTTTATCCAATCTGATATATTTTACACCTCGAACCTCGCGCGGACCAGAACAACGGGTCTATATATGGTAATATTGAAACCTGAGTTAAGTGATAGGTTGCAGTCTCATCCAATCTGATATATTTGACACCTAGAACCTCGCCTCGACGAGAACATCGGGTCTGTATATGGTAAACTTGAAACCTGAGTTAAGTGATAGATTGCAGTTTTATCCAATCTGATATATTTGACACCTCGAACCTCGCGCGGACCAGGACATCCGTCTATATATGGTAATCTTGCAACCTGAGTTAAGTGATAGGTTTCAGTTTCATCCAATCTGATATATTTGACACCTCGAACCTCACCCCGACGAAAACATCGGGTCTGTATATGGTAATATTGCAACCTGAGTTAAGTGATAGGTTGCAGTTTCATCCATTCAGATATATTTGACACCTAGAACCTCGCCCCGACGAGAACATCGGGTCTAAATATGGTAATCTTGCAACCTGAGTTAAGTGATAGGTTGCAGTTTCATCCAATCTGATTAATTTGACACCTCGAACCTCGCGCGGACCAGAACATCGGGTCTGTATATGGCAATTTTGCAACCTGAGTTAAGTGATAGGTTACAGTTTCATCCAATCTGATATATTTGACACCTAGAACCTCGCGCGGACCAGAACGTCGGTTATGTATATGGTAATACTGCAACCTGAGTTAAGTGATAGGTTGCAGTTTCATCAAATCTGATATATTTGACAACTCGAACCTCGTGCATACCAGAACGACGGGTTTGTATATGGTAATCTTACAACCTGATTTAAGTGATAGGTTTCAGTTTCATCCAATCTGATATATATGACACATCGAACTTCGCCAGGACCAGAATATCGGGTCTGTATATGGTAATCTTGAAACCTGAGTTAAGTGATAGGTTGCAGTTTCATCCAATCTGATATATTTGACACCTCGAACCTCTCCCCGACGAGAACATCGGGTCTGTATATGGTAATCTTGCAACCTGAGTTAAGTGATAGGTTGCAGTTTCGTCCATTCTAATATATTTGACAGCTAGAACCTCGCCCCGACGAGAACATCGGGTCTGTATATGGTAATCTTGCAACCTGAATTAAGTGATAGGTTGTAGTTTCATCCGATCTGATATATTTGACACCTCGAACATTGCGCGGACCAGAACATCAGGTCTGTATATGGTATTCTTGCAACCTGAGTTAAGTGATAGGTTGCAGTTTCATCCAATCTGATATATTTGACACCTCGAACCTCGCGTGGATCAGGATATCCATCTGTATATGGTAATCTTGCAACCTGAGTTAAGTGATAGGTTTCAGTTTCATCCAATCTGAAATATTTGACACCTCGAACCTTGCCCCGACGAAAACATCGGGTTTGTATATGGTAATCTTGCAACCTGAGTTAAGTGAAAGGTTGCAGTTTCGTCCATTCAGATATATTTGACACCTAGAATCTCGCGCCGATGAGAACATCGGGTATATATATGGTTATCTTGCAACCTGAGTTAAGTGATAGGTTTCAGTTTCATCCAATCTGATATATTTGACAACTCGAACCTCGCCCCGAAGAAAAAATCGGGTATGTATATGGTAATCTTGCAACCTGAGTTAAGTGATAGGTTGCAGTTTCGTCCATTCTAATATATTTGACAACTCGAACCTCGCGCGGACCAGGACATCCGTCTGTATATGGTAATCTTGCAACCTGAGTTAAGTGATAGGTTTTCGTTTCATCTAATATGATATATTTGACACCTCGATCCTCGCCCCGACGAATACATCGGGTTTGTATATGGTAATATTGCAACCTGAGTTAAGTGATAGGTTGCAGTTTCGTCCATTCAGATATATTTGACACCTAGAACCTCGCCCCGAAGAGATCATCGGGTCTAAATATGGTAATCTTGCAACCTGAATTAAGTGATAGGTTGCAGTTTCATCCAATCTGATATATTTGACACCTCGAACCTTGCGCGGACCAGAACATCAGGTCCGTATATGGTAATCTTGCAACCTGAGTTAAGTGATAGGTTGCAGTTTCATCCAATCTGATATATTTGACACCTCGAACCTCGCGTGGACCAGGACATCCGTCTGTATATGGTAATCTTGCAACCCGAGTTAAGTGATAGGTTTCAGTTTCATCCAATCTGATATATTTGACACCTCGAACCTCGCCCCGACGAAAACATCGGGTCTGTATATGTTAATCTTGCAGCCTGACTTAAGTGATAGGTTGCAGTTTCATCCAATCTGATATATTTGACACCTAGAACATCGCTCGGAACAGAACATCGGGTATGTATATGGTAATATTGCAACCTGACTTAAGTGATGGGTTGCAGTTTCATCCAATCTGGTATATTTGACACCTTGAACCTCTCCCCGACGATAACATCGGGTCTGTATATGGTAATCTTGCAACCTGAGTTAGGTGATAGGTTGCAGTTTCGTCCATTCAGATATATTTGAAACCTAGAACCTCGCCCCGACGAGAACATCGGGTCTGTATATGGTAATATTGCAACCTGAATTAAGTGATAGGTTGCAGTTTCATCCAATCTGATATATTTGACACCTCGAACCTTGCGCGGACAAGAACATCAGGTCCGTATATGGTAATCTTGAAACCTGAGTTAAGTGATAAGTTGCAGTTTCATCCAATCTGATATATTTGACACCTCGAACCTCGCACGGACCAGAACATCGGTTCTGTATATGGTAATCTTGCAACCTGAGTTAAGTGATAGGTTGCAGTTTCATCCAATCTGATACATTTGACACATCGAACCTCGCCCGAACAAAAACATCGGGTCTATATATGGTAATCTTGAAACCTGAGTTAAGTGATAGGTTGCAGTTTTATCCAATCTGATATGTTTTACACCTCGAACCTCGCGCGGACCAGAACATCGGGTATGTATATGGTAATCTTGAAACCTGAGTTAAGTGATAGGTTGCAGTTTCATCCAATCTGATATATTTGACACCTAGAACCTCGCCCTGACGAGAACATCGGTTTGTATATGGTAAACTTGCAACCTGAGTTAAATGATAGGTTGCAGTTTCATCCAATCTGATATATTTGACACCACGAACCTCGCGCGGACCAAGACATCCGTCTGTATATGGTAATCTTGCAACCTGAGTTAAGTGATAGGTTTAAGTTTCATCCAATCTGATACATCTGACACCTCGAACCTCGCCCCGACGAAAACATCGGGTTTGTATATGGTAATCTTGCAACCTGAGTTAAGTGATAGGTTGCAGTTTCGTCCATTCAGATATATTTGACACCTAGAACCTCGCCCCGACGAGAACATCGGGTCTGTATATGGTAATATTGCAACCTGAGTTAAGTGATAGGTTTCAGTTACATCCAATCTGATATATTTGACACCTCGAACCTCTCCCCGACGAATAAATCGGGTTTGTATATGGTAATCTTGCAACCTGAGTTAAGTGATAGGTTGCAGTTTCGTCCATTCAGATATATTTGACACCTAGAACCTCGCCCCGACGAGAACATCGGGTCTAAATATGGTAATCTTGCAACCTGAATTAAGTGATAGGTTGCAGTTTCATCCAATCTGATATATTTGACACCTCGAACCTTGGGCGGACTAGAACATCAGGTCTGTATATGGTAACCTTGCAACCTGAGTTAAGTGATAGGTTGCAGTTTCATCCAATCTGATATATTTGACACCTAGAACCTCGCGCGGACCAGAACATCGGGTCTGTATATGGTAATCTTGCAACCTGAGTTAAGTGATAGGTTGCAGTTTCATCCAATCTGATATATTTAACACATCGAACCTCTCCCGAACCAAAACATCGGGTCTATATATGGTAATCTTGAAACCTTAGTTAAGTGATAGGTTGCAGTTTCATCCAATCTGATATATTTGACACCTCGAACCTCGCGTGGACCAGGACATCCGTCTGTATATGGTAATCTTGCAACCCGAGTTAAGTGATAGGTTTCAGTTTCATCCAATCTGATATATTTGACACCTCGAACCTCGCCCCAACGAAAACATCGGGTCTGTATATGTTAATCTTGCAGCCTGACTTAAGTGATAGGTTGCAGTTTCATCCAATCTGATATATTTGACACCTAGAACATCGCTCGGAACAGAACATCGGGTATGTATATGGTAATATTGCAACCTGACTTAAGTGATGGGTTGCAGTTTCATCCAATCTGGTATATTTGACACCTTGAACCTCTCCCCGACGATAACATCGGGTCTGTATATAGTAATCTTGCAACCTGAGTTAGGTGATAGGTTGCAGTTTCGTCCATTCAGATATATTTGAAACCTAGAACCTCGCCCCGACGAGAACATCAGGTCTGTATATGGTAATATTGCAACCTGAATTAAGTGATAGGTTGCAGTTTCATCCAATCTGATATATTTGACACCTCGAACCTTGCGCGGACAAGAAAATCAGGTCCGTATATGGTAATCTTGAAACCTGAGTTAAGTGATAAGTTGCAGTTTCATCCAATCTGATATATTAGACACCTCGAACCTCGCACGGACCAGAACATCGGTTCTGTATATGGTAATCTTGCAACCTGAGTTAAGTGATAGGTTGCAGTTTCATCCAATCTGATACATTTGACACATCGAACCTCGCCCGAACAAAAACATCGGGTCTATATATGGTAATCTTGAAACCTGAGTTAAGTGATAGGTTGCAGTTTTATCCAATCTGATATGTTTTACACCTCGAACCTCGCGCGGACCAGAACATCGGGTATGTATATGGTAATCTTGAAACCTGAGTTAAGTGATAGGTTGCAGTTTCATCCAATCTGATATATTTGACACCTAGAACCTCGCCCTGACGAGAACATCGGTTTGTATATGGTAAACTTGCAACCTGAGTTAAATGATAGGTTGCAGTTTCATCCAATCTGATATATTTGACACCACGAACCTCGCGCGGACCAAGACATCCGTCTGTATATGGTAATCTTGCAACCTGAGTTAAGTGATAGGTTTAAGTTTCATCCAATCTGATACATCTGACACCTCGAACCTCGCCCCGACGAAAACATCGGGTTTGTATATGGTAATCTTGCAACCTGAGTTAAGTGATAGGTTGCAGTTTCGTCCATTCAGATATATTTGACACCTAGAACCTCGCCCCGACGAGAACATCGGGTCTGTATATGGTAATCTTGCAACCTGAGTTAAGTTATAGGTTTAAGTTTCACCCAAACTGATATATTTGACACCTCGAACCTCGCCCCGACGAAAACACCGGGTCTGTATATGGTAATCTTGCAACCTGAGTTAAGTGATAGGTTGCAGTTTCGTCCATTCTAATATATTTGACACCTCAAACCTCGCGCGGACCAGGACATCCGTCTGTATATGGTAATCTTGCAACCTGAGTTAAGTGATAGGTTTCAGTTACATCCAATCTGATATATTTGACACCTCGAACCTCGCCCCGACGAAAACATCGGGTTTGTATATGGTAATCTTGCAACCTGAGTTAAGTGATAGGTTGCAGTTTCGTCCATTCAGATATATTTGACACCTAGAACCTCGCCCCGACGAGAACATCGGGTTTGTATATGGTAATCTTGCAACCTGAGTTAAGTGATAGGTTTAAGTTTCATCCAATCTGATACATCTGACACCTCGAACCTCGCCCCGACGAAAACATCGGGTTTGTATATGGTAATCTTGCAACCTGAGTTAAGTGATAGGTTGCAGTTTCGTCCATTCAGATATATTTGACACCTAGAACCTCGCCCCGACGAGAACATCGGGTCTGTGTATGGTAATCTTGCAACCTGAGTTAAGTTATAGGTTTAAGTTTCACCCAAACTGATATATTTGACACCTCGAACCTCGCCCCGACGAAAACACCGGGTCTGTATATGGTAATCTTGCAACCTGAGTTAAGTGATAGGTTGCAGTTTCGTCCATTCTAATATATTTGACACCTCAAACCTCGCGCGGACCAGGACATCCGTCTGTATATGGTAATCTTGCAACCTGAGTTAAGTGATAGGTTTAAGTTTCATCCAATCTGATACATCTGACACCTCGAACCTCGCCCCGACGAAAACATCGGGTTTGTATATGGTAATCTTGCAACCTGAGTTAAGTGATAGGTTGCAGTTTCGTCCATTCAGATATATTTGACACCTAGAACCTCGCCCCGAAGAGATCATCGGGTCTAAATATGGTAATCTTGCAACCTGAATTAAGTGATAGGTTGCAGTTTCATCCAATCTGATATATTTGACACCTCGAACCTTGCGCGGACCAGAACATCAGGTCCGTATATGGTAATCTTGCAACCTGAGTTAAGTGATAGGTTGCAGTTTCATCCAATCTGATATATTTGACACCTCGAACCTCGCGTGGACCAGGACATCCGTCTGTATATGGTAATCTTGCAACCCGAGTTAAGTGATAGGTTTCAGTTTCATCCAATCTGATATATTTGACACCTCGAACCTCGCCCCGACGAAAACATCGGGTCTGTATATGTTAATCTTGCAGCCTGACTTAAGTGATAGGTTGCAGTTTCATCCAATCTGATATATTTGACACCTAGAACATCGCTCGGAACAGAACATCGGGTATGTATATGGTAATATTGCAACCTGACTTAAGTGATGGGTTGCAGTTTCATCCAATCTGGTATATTTGACACCTTGAACCTCTCCCCGACGATAACATCGGGTCTGTATATGGTAATCTTGCAACCTGAGTTAGGTGATAGGTTGCAGTTTCGTCCATTCAGATATATTTGAAACCTAGAACCTCGCCCCGACGAGAACATCGGGTCTGTATATGGTAATATTGCAACCTGAATTAAGTGATAGGTTGCAGTTTCATCCAATCTGATATATTTGACACCTCGAACCTTGCGCGGACAAGAACATCAGGTCCGTATATGGTAATCTTGAAACCTGAGTTAAGTGATAAGTTGCAGTTTCATCCAATCTGATATATTTGACACCTCGAACCTCGCACGGACCAGAACATCGGTTCTGTATATGGTAATCTTGCAACCTGAGTTAAGTGATAGGTTGCAGTTTCATCCAATCTGATACATTTGACACATCGAACCTCGCCCGAACAAAAACATCGGGTCTATATATGGTAATCTTGAAACCTGAGTTAAGTGATAGGTTGCAGTTTTATCCAATCTGATATGTTTTACACCTCGAACCTCGCGCGGACCAGAACATCGGGTATGTATATGGTAATCTTGAAACCTGAGTTAAGTGATAGGTTGCAGTTTCATCCAATCTGATATATTTGACACCTAGAACCTCGCCCTGACGAGAACATCGGTTTGTATATGGTAAACTTGCAACCTGAGTTAAATGATAGGTTGCAGTTTCATCCAATCTGATATATTTGACACCACGAACCTCGCGCGGACCAAGACATCCGTCTGTATATGGTAATCTTGCAACCTGAGTTAAGTGATAGGTTTAAGTTTCATCCAATCTGATACATCTGACACCTCGAACCTCGCCCCGACGAAAACATCGGGTTTGTATATGGTAATCTTGCAACCTGAGTTAAGTGATAGGTTGCAGTTTCGTCCATTCAGATATATTTGACACCTAGAACCTCGCCCCGACGAGAACATCGGGTCTGTATATGGTAATCTTGCAACCTGAGTTAAGTTATAGGTTTAAGTTTCACCCAAACTGATATATTTGACACCTCGAACCTCGCCCCGACGAAAACACCGGGTCTGTATATGGTAATCTTGCAACCTGAGTTAAGTGATAGGTTGCAGTTTCGTCCATTCTAATATATTCGACACCTCAAACCTCGCGCGGACCAGGACATCCGTCTGTATATGGTAATCTTGCAACCTGAGTTAAGTGATAGGTTTCAGTTACATCCAATCTGATATATTTGACACCTCGAACCTCGCCCCGACGAATAAATCGGGTTTGTATATGGTAATCTTGCAACCTGAGTTAAGTGATAGGTTGCAGTTTCGTCCATTCAGATATATTTGACACCTAGAACCTCGCCCCGACGAGAACATCGGGTCTGTATATGGTAATCTTGCAACCTGAGTTAAGTTATAGGTTTAAGTTTCACCCAAACTGATATATTTGACACCTCGAACCTCGCCCCGACGAAAACACCGGGTCTGTATATGGTAATCTTGCAACCTGAGTTAAGTGATAGGTTGTAGTTTCGTCCATTCAGATATATTTGACACCTAGAACCTCGCCCCGACGAGAACATCGGGTCTAAATATGGTAATCTTGCAACCTGAATTAAGTGATAGGTTGCAGTTTCATCCAATCTGATATATTTGACACCTCGAACCTTGCGCGGACTAGAACATCAGGTCTGTATATGGTAACCTTGCAACCTGAGTTAAGTGATAGGTTGCAGTTTCGTCCATTCTAATATATTTGACACCTCAAACCTCGCGCGGACCAGGACATCCGTCTGTATATGGTAATCTTGCAACCTGAGTTAAGTGATAGGTTTCAGTTACATCCAATCTGATATATTTGACACCTCGAACCTCGCCCCGACGAATAAATCAGGTTTGTATATGGTAATCTTGCAACCTGAGTTAAGTGATAGGTTGCAGTTTCGTCCATTCAGATATATTTGACACCTAGAACCTCGCCCCGACGAGAACATCGGGTCTAAATATGGTAATCTTGCAACCTGAATTAAGTGATAGGTTGCAGTTTCATCCAATCTGATATATTTGACACCTCGAACCTTGGGCGGACTAGAACATCAGGTCTGTATATGGTAACCTTGCAACCTGAGTTAAGTGATAGGTTGCAGTTTCATCCAATCTGATATATTTGACACCTAGAACCTCGCGCGGACCAGAACATCGGGTCTGTATATGGTAATCTTGCAACCTGAGTTAAGTGATAGGTTGCAGTTTCATCCAATCTGATATATTTAACACATCGAACCTCGCCCGAACCAAAACATCGGGTCTATATATGGTAATCTTGAAACCTTAGTTAAGTGATAGGTTGCAGTTTCATCCAATCTGATATATTTGACACCTAGAACCTCGATCTGACCAGAACATCGGGTATGTATATGGTAATCTTGCAACCTGACTTAAGTGATAGGTTGCAAGTTCATCCAATATGGTATATTTGACACCTCGAACCTCACCCCGACGATAACATCGGGTCTGTATATGGTAATCTTGCAACCTGAGTTAAGTGATAGGTTGCAGTTTCGTTCATTCAGATATATTTGAAACCTAGAACCTCGCCCCGACGAGAACATCGGGTCTGTATATGGTAATCTTGCAACCTGAATTAAGTGATAGGTTGCAGTTTCATCCAATCTGATATATTTGACACCTCGAACCTTGCGCGGACCAGAACATCAGGTCCGTATATGGTAATCTTGCAACCTGAGTTAAGTGATAGGTTGCAGTTTCATCCAATCTGATATATTTGACACCTAGAACCTCGATCGGACCAGAACATCGGGTATGTATATGGTAATCTTGCAACCTGACTTAAGTGATAGGTTGCAAGTTCATCCAATCTGGTATATTTGACACCTCGAACCTCACCCCGACGATAACATCGGGTCTGTATATGGTAATCTTGCAACCTGAGTTAAGTGATAGGTTGCAGTTTCGTTCATTCAGATATATTTGAAACCTAGAACCTCGCCCCGACGAGAACATCGGGT
>NC_039367.1:142658078-142661432 GCF_003573695.1 Papaver somniferum
TATATGGTAATCTTGAAACCTTAGTTAAGTGATAGGTTGCAGTTTCATCCAATCTGATATATTTGACACCTAGAACCTCGATCTGACCAGAACATCGGGTATGTATATGGTAATCTTGCAACCTGACTTAAGTGATAGGTTGCAAGTTCATCCAATATGGTATATTTGACACCTCGAACCTCACCCCGACGATAACATCGGGTCTGTATATGGTAATCTTGCAACCTGAGTTAAGTGATAGGTTGCAGTTTCGTTCATTCAGATATATTTGAAACCTAGAACCTCGCCCCGACGAGAACATCGGGTTTGTATATGGTAATCTTGCAACCTGAATTAAGTGATAGGTTGCAGTTTCATCCAATCTGATATATTTGACACCTCGAACCTCGCACGGACCAGAACATCGGGTCTGTATATGGTAATCTAGCAACCTGAGTTAAGTGATAGGTTGCAGTTTCATCCAATCTGATACATTTGACACATCGAACCTCGCCCGAACCAAAACATCGGGTCTATATATGGTAATCTTGAAACCTGAGTTAAGTGATAGGTTGCAGTTTCATCCAATCTGATATATTTGACACCTAGAACCTCGCGCGGACCAGAACATCGGGTCTGTATATGATAATCTTGCAACATGAGTTAAGTGATAGGTTGCAGTTATATCCAATCTGATATATTTGACACATCGAACCTCGCCTGAACCAGAACATCGGGTCTATATATGGTAATCTTGAAACCTGAGTTAAGTGATAGGTTTAAGTTTCATCCAATCTGATATGTTTTACACCTCGAACCTCGCGCGGACCAGAACATCGGGTATGTATATGGTAATCTTGAAACCTGAGTTAAGTGATAGGTTGCAGTTTCATCCAATCTGATATATTTGACACCTAGAAACTCGCCCTGACGAGAACATCGGTTTGTATATGGTAAACTTGCAACCTGAGTTAAATGATAGGTTGCAGTTTCATCCAATCTGATATATTTGACACCACGAACCTCGCGCGGACCAAGACATCCGTCTGTATATGGTAATCTTGCAACCTGAGTTAAGTGATAGGTTTAAGTTTCATCCAATCTGATACATCTGACACCTCGAACCTCGCCCCGACGAAAACATCGGGTTTGTATATGGTAATCTTGCAACCTGAGTTAAGTGATAGGTTGCAGTTTCGTCCATTCAGATATATTTGACACCTAGAACCTCGCCCCGACGAGAACATCGGGTCTGTGTATGGTAATCTTGCAACCTGAGTTAAGTTATAGGTTTAAGTTTCACCCAAACTGATATATTTGACACCTCGAACCTCGCCCCGACGAAAACACCGGGTCTGTATATGGTAATCTTGCAACCTGAGTTAAGTGATAGGTTGCAGTTTCGTCCATTCTAATATATTTGACACCTCAAACCTCGCGCGGACCAGGACATCCGTCTGTATATGGTAATCTTGCAACCTGAGTTAAGTGATAGGTTTCAGTTACATCCAATCTGATATATTTGACACCTCGAACCTCGCCCCGACGAATATATCGGGTTTGTATATGGTAATCTTGCAACCTGAGTTAAGTGATAGGTTGCAGTTTCGTCCATTCAGATATATTTGACACCTAGAACCTCGCCCCGACGAGAACATCGGGTCTAAATATGGTAATCTTGCAACCTGAATTAAGTGATAGGTTGCAGTTTCATCCAATCTGATATATTTGACACCTCGAACCTTGCGCGGACTAGAACATCAGGTCTGTATATGGTAACCTTGCAACCTGAGTTAAGTGATAGGTTGCAGTTTCATCCAATCTGATATATTTGACACCTAGAACCTCGCGCGGACCAGAACATCGGGTCTGTATATGGTAATCTTGCAACCTGAGTTAAGTGATAGGTTGCAGTTTCATCCAATCTGATATATTTAACACATCGAACCTCGCCCGAACCAAAACATCGGGTCTATATATGGTAATCTTGAAACCTTAGTTAAGTGATAGGTTGCAGTTTCATCCAATCTGATATATTTGACACCTAGAACCTCGATCTGACCAGAACATCGGGTATGTATATGGTAATCTTGCAACCTGACTTAAGTGATAGGTTGCAAGTTCATCCAATATGGTATATTTGACACCTCGAACCTCACCCCGACGATAACATCGGGTCTGTATATGGTAATCTTGCAACCTGAGTTAAGTGATAGGTTGCAGTTTCGTTCATTCAGATATATTTGAAACCTAGAACCTCGCCCCGACGAGAACATCGGGTCTGTATATGGTAATCTTGCAACCTGAATTAAGTGATAGGTTGCAGTTTCATCCAATCTGATATATTTGACACCTCGAACCTCGCACGGACCAGAACATCGGGTCTGTATATGGTAATCTTGCAACCTGAGTTAAGTGATAGGTTGCAGTTTCATCCAATCTGATACATTTGACACATCGAACCTCGCCCGAACCAAAACATCGGGTCTATATATGGTAATCTTGAAACCTGAGTTAAGTGATAGGTTGCAGTTTCATCCAATCTGATATATTTGACACCTAGAACCTCGCGCGGACCAGAACATCGGGTATGTATATGATAATCTTGCAAAATGAGTTAAGTGATAGGTTGCAGTTTCATCCAATCTGATATATTTGACACATCGAACCTCGCCTGAACCAGAACATCGGGTCTATATATGGTAATCTTGAAACCTGAGTTAAGTGATAGGTTTAAGTTTCATCCAATCTGATATATTTTACACCTCGAACCTCGCGCGGACCAGAACATCGGGTATGTATATGGTAATCTTGAAACCTGAGTTAAGTGATAGGTTGCAGTTTCATCCAATCTGATATATTTGACACCTAGGACCTCGCCCTGACGAGAACATCGGTTTGTATATGGTAAACTTGCAACCTGAGTTAAATGATAGGTTGCAGTTTCATCCAATCTGATATATTTGACACCACGAACCTCGCGCGGACCAAGACATCCGTCTGTATATGGTAATCTTGCAACCTGAGTTAAGTGATAGGTTTAAGTTTCATCCAATCTGATACATCTGACACCTCGAACCTCGCCCCGACGAAAACATCGGGTTTGTATATGGTAATCTTGCAACCTGAGTTAAGTGATAGGTTGCAGTTTCGTCCATTCAGATATATTTGACACCTAGAACCTCGCCCCGACGAGAACATCGGGTCTGTATATGGTAATCTTGCAACCTGAGTTAAGTTATAGGTTTAAGTTTCACCCAAACTGATATATTTGACACCTCGAACCTCGCCCCGACGAAAACACCGGGTCTGTATATGGTAATCTTGCAACCTGAGTTAAGTGATAGGTTGCAGTTTCGTCCATTCTAATATATT
>NC_039367.1:142661442-142661864 GCF_003573695.1 Papaver somniferum
ATATATGGTAATCTTGAAACCTGAGTTAAGTGATAGGTTGCAGTTTCATCCAATCTGATATATTTGACACCTAGAACCTCGCGCGGACCAGAACATCGGGTCTGTATATGATAATCTTGCAACATGAGTTAAGTGATAGGTTGCAGTTTCATCCAATCTGATATATTTGACACATCGAACCTCGCCTGAACCAGAACATCGGGTCTATATATGGTAATCTTGAAACCTGAGTTAAGTGATAGGTTTAAGTTTCATCCAATCTGATATATTTTACACCTCGAACCTCGCGCGGACCAGAACATCGGGTATGTATATGGTAATCTTGAAACCTGAGTTAAGTGATAGGTTGCAGTTTCATCCAATCTGATATATTTGACACCTAGGACCTCGCCCTGACGAGAACATCGGTTTGTATATGGTAA
>NC_039367.1:142662826-142734369 GCF_003573695.1 Papaver somniferum
ATGGTAATCTTGAAACCTGAGTTAAGTGATAGGTTGCAGTTTCATCCAATCTGATATATTTGACACCTAGAACCTTGCTCGGACCAAAACATCGGGTATGTATATGGTAATCTTGCAACCTGACTTAAGTGATAGGTTGCAGTTTCATCCAATCTGGTATATTTGACACCTCGAACCTCGCCACGATGATAACATCGGGTCTGTATATGGTAATCTTGCAACCTGAGTTAGGTGATAGGTTGCAGTTTCGTCGAATCTGATATATTTGACACCTCGAATCTCGCGCGGACCAGAATATCGGGTATGTATTTGGTAATCTTGCAACCCGAGTTAAGCGATAGGTTGCAGTTTTATCCAATATGATATATTTTACACCTCGAACCTCGTGCGGACAAGAACATCGGGTCTGTATATGGTAATATTGAAACCTGAGTTAAGTGATAGGTTGCTGTTTTATCCAATCTGATATATTTTACACCTCGAACCTCGCGCGGACCAGAACATCGGGTCTATATATGGTAATCTTGAAACCTGAGTTAAGTGATAGGTTGCAGTCTCATCCAATCTGATATATTTGACACCTCGAACCTCACCCCGACGAAAACATCGGGTCTGTATATGGTAATCTTGCAACCTGAGTTAAGTGATAGGTTGCAGTTTCATCCATTCTGATATATTTGACACCTAGAACCTCGCCCCGACGAGAACATCGGGTCTAAATATGGTAATCTTGCAACCTGAGTTAAGTGATAGGTTGCAGTTTCATCCAATCTGATTAATTAGACACTTCGAACCTCGCGAGGACCAGAACATCGGGTCTGTATATGGCAATTTTGCAACCTGAGTTAAGTGATAGGTTGCAGTTTCATCTAATCTGATATGTTTGACACCTAGAACCTCGCGCGGACCAGAACGTCGGTTATGTATATGGTAATATTGCAACCTGAGTTAAGTGATAGGTTGCAGTTTAATCAAATCTGATATATTTGACAACTCGAACCGCGTGCATACCAGAACAACGGGTTTGTATATGGTAATCTTGCAACCTGATTTAAGTGATAGGTTTCAGTTTCATCCAATCTAATATATATGACACATCGAACTTCGCCAGGACCAGAATATGGGGTCTGTATATGGTAATCTTGAAACCTGAGTTAAGTGATAGGTTGCAGTTTCATCCATTCTAATATATTTGACAGCTAGAACCTCGCCCCGACGATAACATCGGGTCTGTATATGGTAATCTTGCAACCTGAATTAAGTGATAGGTTATAGTTTCATTCGATCTGATATATTTGACACCTCGAACCTTGCGCGGACCAGAGCATTAGGTCTGTATATGGTATTCTTGCAACCTGAGTTAAGTGATAGGTTGCAGTTTCATCCAATCTGATATATTTGACACCTCGAACCTCGCGTGGACCAGGATATCCATCTGTATATGGTAATCTTGCAACCTGAGTTAAGTGATAGGTTTCAGTTTCATCCAATCTGATATATTTGACACCTCGAACCTTGCCCCGACGAAAACATCGGGTTTGGATATGGTAATCTTGCAACCTGAGTTAAGTGATAGGTTGCAGTTTCGTCGATTCAGATATATTTGACACCTAGAACCTCGCCCCGACGAGAACATCGGGTCTGTATATGGTAATCTTGCAACCTGAGTTAAGTTATAGGTTTAAGTTTCACCCAAACTGATATATTTGACACCTCGAACCTCGCCCCGACGAAAACACCGGGTCTGTATATGGTAATCTTGCAACCTGAGTTAAGTGATAGGTTGCAGTTTCGTCCATTCTAATATATTTGACACCTCAAACCTCGCGCGGACCAGGACATCCGTCTGTATATGGTAATCTTGCAACCTGAGTTAAGTGATAGGTTTCAGTTACATCCAATCTGATATATTTGACACCTCGAACCTCGCCCCGACGAATAAATCAGGTTTGTATATGGTAATCTTGCAACCTGAGTTAAGTGATAGGTTGCAGTTTCGTCCATTCAGATATATTTGACACCTAGAACCTCGCCCCGACGAGAACATCGGGTCTAAATATGGTAATCTTGCAACCTGAATTAAGTGATAGGTTGCAGTTTCATCCAATCTGATATATTTGACACCTCGAACCTTGCGCGGACTAGAACATCAGGTCTGTATATGGTAACCTTGCAACCTGAGTTAAGTGATAGGTTACAGTTTCATCCAATCTGATATATTTGACACCTAGAACCTCGCTCGGACCAAAACATCGGGTATGTATATGGTAATCTTGCAACCTGACTTAAGTGATAGGTTGCAGTTTCATCCAATCTGGTATATTTGACACCTCGAACCTCGGCCCGACGATAACATCGGGTCTGTATATGGTAATCTTGCAACCTGAGTTAGGTGATAGGTTGCAGTTTCGTCCAATCTGATATATTTGACACCTCGAATCTCGCGCGGACCAGAACATCGGGTCTGTATTTGGTAATCTTGCAACCCGAGTTAAGCGATTATCCAATATGATATATTTTACACCTCGAACCTCGCGCGACAAGAACATCGGGTCTGTATATGGTAATATTGAAACCTGAGTTAAGTGATAGGTTGCAGTTTTATCCAATCTGATATATTTTACACCTCGAACCTCGCGCGGACCAGAACATCGGGTCTGTATATGGTAATCTTGAAACCTGAGTTAAGTGATAGGTTGCAGTCTCATCCAATCTGATATATTTGACACCTCGAACCTCACCCCGACGAAAACATCGGGTCTGTATATGGTAATCTTGCAACCTGAGTTAAGTGATAGGTTGCAGTTTCATCCATTCTGATATATTTGACACCTAGAACCTCGCCCCGACGAGAACATCGGGTCTAAATATGGTAATCTTGCAACCTGAGTTAAGTGATAGGTTGCAGTTTCATCCAATCTGATTAATTAGACACCTCGAACCTCGCGAGGACCAGAACATCGGGTCTGTATATGGCAATTTTGCAACCTGAGTTAAGTGATGGGTTGCAGTTTCATCCAATCTGATATATTTGACACCTAGAACCTCGCGCGGACCAGAACGTCAGTTATGTATATGGTAATATTGCAACCTGAGTTAAGTGATAGGTTGCAGTTTAATCAAATCTGATATATTTGACAACTCGAACCGCGTGCATACCAGAACAACGGGTTTGTATATGGTAATCTTGCAACCTTATTTAAGTGATAGGTTTCAGTTTCATCCAATCTAATATATATGACACATCGAACTTCGCCAGGACCAGAATATGGGGTCTGTATATGGTAATCTTGAAACCTGAGTTAAGTGATAGGTTGCAGTTTCATCCAATCTGATATATTTGACACCTCGAACCTCTCCCCGACGAGAACATCGGGTCTGTATATGGTAATCTTGCAACCTGAGTTAAGTGATAGGTTGCAGTTTCGTCCATTCTAATATATTTGACAGCTAGAACCTCGCCCCGACGATAACATCGGGTCTGTATATGGTAATCTTGCAACCTGAATTAAGTGATAGGTTATAGTTTCATTCGATCTGATATATTTGACACCTCGAACCTTGCGCGGACCAGAGCATTAGGTCTGTATATGGTATTCTTGCAACCTGAGTTAAGTGATAGGTTGCAGTTTCATCCAATCTGATATATTTGACACCTCGAACCTCGCGTGGACCAGGATATCCATCTGTATATGGTAATCTTGCAACCTGAGTTAAGTGATAGGTTTCAGTTTCATCCAATCTGATATATTTGACACCTCGAACCTTGCCCCGACGAAAACATTGGGTTTGGATATGGTAATCTTGCAACCTGAGTTAAGTGATAGGTTGCAGTTTCGTCGATTCAGATATATTTGACACCTAGAACCTCGCCCCGACGAGAACATCGGGTCTGTATATGGTAATCTTGCAACCTGAGTTAAGTTATAGGTTTAAGTTTCACCCAAACTGATATATTTGACACCTCAAACCTCGCCCCGACGAAAACACCGGGTCTGTATATGGTAATCTTGCATCCTGAGTTAAGTGATAGGTTGCAGTTTCGTCCATTCTAATATATTTGACACCTCAAACCTCGCGCGGACCAGGACATCCGTCTGTATATGGTAATCTTGCAACCTGAGTTAAGTGATAGGTTTCAGTTACATCCAATCTGATATATTTGACACCTCGAACCTCGCCCCGACGAAAACATCGGGTTTGTATATGGTAATCTTGCAACCTGAGTTAAGTGATAGGTTGCAGTTTCGTCCATTCAGATATATTTGACACCTAGAACCTCGCCCCGACGAGAACATCGGGTCTGTATATGGTAATCTTGCAACCTGAGTTAAGTTATAGGTTTAAGTTTCACCCAAACTGATATATTTGACACCTCGAACCTCGCCCCGACGAAAACACCGGGTCTGTATATGGTAATCTTGCAACCTGAGTTAAGTGATAGGTTGCAGTTTCGTCCATTCTAATATATTCGACACCTCAAACCTCGCGCGGACCAGGACATCCGTCTGTATATGGTAATCTTGCAACCTGAGTTAAGTGATAGGTTTCAGTTACATCCAATCTGATATATTTGACACCTCGAACCTCGCCCCGACGAATAAATCGGGTTTGTATATGGTAATCTTGCAACCTGAGTTAAGTGATAGGTTGCAGTTTCGTCCATTCAGATATATTTGACACCTAGAACCTCGCCCCGACGAGAACATCGGGTCTAAATATGGTAATCTTGCAACCTGAATTAAGTGATAGGTTGCAGTTTCATCCAATCTGATATATTTGACACCTCGAACCTTGCGCGGACTAGAACATCAGGTCTGTATATGGTAACCTTGCAACCTGAGTTAAGTGATAGGTTACAGTTTCATCCAATCTGATATATTTGACACCTAGAACCTCGCTCGGACCAAAACATCGGGTATGTATATGGTAATCTTGCAACCTGACTTAAGTGATAGGTTGCAGTTTCATCCAATCTGGTATATTTGACACCTCGAACCTCGGCCCGACGATAACATCGGGTCTGTATATGGTAATCTTGCAACCTGAGTTAGGTGATAGGTTGCAGTTTCGTCCAATCTGATATATTTGACACCTCGAATCTCGCGCGGACCAGAACATCGGGTCTGTATTTGGTAATCTTGCAACCCGAGTTAAGCGATTATCCAATATGATATATTTTACACCTCGAACCTCGCGCGACAAGAACATCGGGTCTGTATATGGTAATATTGAAACCTGAGTTAAGTGATAGGTTGCAGTTTTATCCAATCTGATATATTTTACACCTCGAACCTCGCGCGGACCAGAACATCGGGTCTGTATATGGTAATCTTGAAACCTGAGTTAAGTGATAGGTTGCAGTCTCATCCAATCTGATATATTTGACACCTCGAACCTCACCCCGACGAAAACATCGGGTCTGTATATGGTAATCTTGCAACCTGAGTTAAGTGATAGGTTGCAGTTTCATCCATTCTGATATATTTGACACCTAGAACCTCGCCCCGACGAGAACATCGGGTCTAAATATGGTAATCTTGCAACCTGAGTTAAGTGATAGGTTGCAGTTTCATCCAATATGATTAATTAGACACCTCGAACCTCGCGAGGACCAGAATATCGGGTCTGTATATGGCAATTTTGCAACCTGAGTTAAGTGATAGGTTGCAGTTTCATCCAATCTGATATATTTGACACCTAGAACCTCGCGCGGACCAGAACGTCAGTTATGTATATGGTAATATTGCAACCTGAGTTAAGTGATAGGTTGCAGTTTAATCAAATCTGATATATTTGACAACTCGAACCGCGTGCATACCAGAACAACGGGTTTGTATATGGTAATCTTGCAACCTTATTTAAGTGATAGGTTTCAGTTTCATCCAATCTAATATATATGACACATCGAACTTCGCCAGGACCAGAATATGGGGTCTGTATATGGTAATCTTGAAACCTGAGTTAAGTGATAGGTTGCAGTTTCATCCAATCTGATATATTTGACACCTCGAACCTCTCCCCGACGAGAACATCGGGTCTGTATATGGTAATCTTGCAACCTGAGTTAAGTGATAGGTTGCAGTTTCGTCCATTCTAATATATTTGACAGCTAGAACCTCGCCCCGACGATAACATCGGGTCTGTATATGGTAATCTTGCAACCTGAATTAAGTGATAGGTTATAGTTTCATTCGATCTGATATATTTGACACCTCGAACCTTGCGCGGACCAGAGCATTAGGTCTGTATATGGTATTCTTGCAACCTGAGTTAAGTGATAGGTTGTAGTTTCATCCAATCTGATATATTTGACACCTCGAACCTCGCGTGGACCAGTATATCCATCTGTATATGGTAATCTTGCAACCTGAGTTAAGTGATAGGTTTCGGTTTCATCCAATCTGATATATTTGACACCTCGAACCTTGCCCCGACGAAAACATCGGGTTTTTATATGGTAATCTTGCAACCTGAGTTAAGTGAATGGTTGCACTTTCGTCCATTCAGATATATTTGACACCTAAAATCTCGCCCCGACGAGAACATAGGGTCTATATATGGTTATCTTGCAACCTGAGTTAAGTGATAGGTTTCAGTTTCATCCAATCTGATATATTTGACAACTCGAACCTCGCCCCGAAGAAAAAATCGGGTCTGTATATGGTAATCTCGCAACCTGAGTTAAGTGATAGGTTGCAGTTTCGTCCATTCTAATATATTTGACAACTCGAACCTCGCGCGGACCAGGACATCCGTCTGTATATGGTAATCTTGCAACCTGAGTTAAGTGATAGGTTTCAGTTACATCCAATCTGATATATTTGACACCTCGAACCTCGCCCCGACGAATACATCGGGTTTGTATATGGTAATCTTGCAACCTGAGTTAAGTGATAGGTTGCAGTTTCGTCCATTCAGATATATTTGACACCTAGAACCTCGCCCCGAAGAGATCATCGGGTCTAAATATGGTAATCTTGCAACCTGAATTAAGTGATAGGTTGGAGTTTCATCCAATCTGATATATTTGACACCTAGAACCTCGCGCGGACCAGAACGTCAGTTATGTATATGGTAATATTGCAACCTGAGTTAAGTGATAGGTTGCAGTTTAATCAAATCTGATATATTTGACAACTCGAACCTCGTGCATACCAGAACAACGGGTTTGTATATGGTAATCTTGCAACCTGATTTAAGTGATAGGTTTCAGTTTCATCCAATCTAATATATATGACACATCGAACTTCGCCAGGACCAGAATATCGGGTCTGTATATGGTAATCTTGAAACCTGAGTTAAGTGATAGGTTGCAGTTTCATCCAATCTGATATATTTGACACCTCGAACCTCTCCCCGACGAGAACATCGGGTCTGTATATGGTAATCTTGCAACCTGAGTTAAGTGATAGGTTGTAGTTTCGTCCATTCTAATATATTTGACAGCTAGAACCTCGCCCCGACGAGAACATCGGGTCTGTATATGGTAATCTTGCAACCTGAATTAAGTGATAGGTTGTAGTTTCATTCGATCTGATATATTTGACACCTCGAACCTCGCGTGGACCAGGATATCCATCTGTATATGGTAATCTTACAACCTGAGTTTAGTGATAGGTTTCAGTTTCATCCAATCTGATATATTTGACACCTCGAACCTTGCCCCGACGAAAACATCGGGTTTGTATATGGTAATATTGCAACCTGAGTTAAGTGATAGGTTGCAGTTTCGTCGATTCAGATATATTTGACACCTAGAACCTCGCCCCGACGAGAACATCGGGTCTGTATATGGTAATCTTGCAACCTGAGTTAAGTTATAGGTTTAAGTTTCACCCAAACTGATATATTTGACACCTCGAACCTCGCCCCGACGAAAACACCGGGTCTGTATATGGTAATCTTGCAACCTGAGTTAAGTGATAGGTTGCAGTTTCGTCCATTCTAATATATTTGACACCTCAAACCTCGCGCGGACCAGGACATCCGTCTGTATATGGTAATCTTGCAACCTGAGTTAAGTGATAGGTTTAAGTTTCATCCAATCTGATACATCTGACACCTCGAACCTCGCCCCGACGAAAACATCGGGTTTGTATATGGTAATCTTGCAACCTGAGTTAAGTGATAGGTTGCAGTTTCGTCCATTCAGATATATTTGACACCTAGAACCTCGCCCCGACGAGAACATCGGGTCTGTATATGGTAATCTTGCAACCTGAGTTAAGTTATAGGTTTAAGTTTCACCCAAACTGATATATTTGACACCTCGAACCTCGCCCCGACGAAAACACCGGGTCTGTATATGGTAATCTTGCAACCTGAGTTAAGTGATAGGTTGCAGTTTCGTCCATTCTAATATATTTGACACCTCAAACCTCGCGCGGACCAGGACATCCGTCTGTATATGGTAATCTTGCAACCTGAGTTAAGTGATAGGTTTCAGTTACATCCAATCTGATATATTTGACACCTCGAACCTCGCCCCGACGAATATATCGGGTTTGTATATGGTAATCTTGCAACCTGAGTTAAGTGATAGGTTGCAGTTTCGTCCATTCAGATATATTTGACACCTAGAACCTCGCCCCGACGAGAACATCGGGTCTAAATATGGTAATCTTGCAACCTGAATTAAGTGATAGGTTGCAGTTTCATCCAATCTGATATATTTGACACCTCGAACCTTGCGCGGACTAGAACATCAGGTCTGTATATGGTAACCTTGCAACCTGAGTTAAGTGATAGGTTGCAGTTTCATCCAATCTGATATATTTGACACCTAGAACCTCGTGCGGACCAGAACATCGGGTCTGTATATGGTAATCTTGCAACCTGAGTTAAGTGATAGGTTGCAGTTTCATCCAATCTGATATATTTAACACATCGAACCTCGCCCGAACCAAAACATCGGGTCTATATATGGTAATCTTGAAACCTTAGTTAAGTGATAGGTTGCAGTTTCATCCAATCTGATATATTTGACACCTAGAACCTCGATCGGACCAGAACATCGGGTATGTATATGGTAATCTTGCAACCTGACTTAAGTGATAGGTTGCAAGTTCATCCAATATGGTATATTTGACACCTCGAACCTCACCCCGACGATAACATCGGGTCTGTATATGGTAATCTTGCAACCTGAGTTAAGTGATAGGTTGCAGTTTCGTTCATTCAGATATATTTGAAACCTAGAACCTCGCCCCGACGAGAACATCGGGTCTGTATATGGTAATCTTGCAACCTGAATTAAGTGATAGGTTGCAGTTTCATCCAATCTGATATATTTGACACCTCGAACCTTGCGCGGACCAGAACATCAGGTCCGTATATGGTAATCTTGCAACCTGAGTTAAGTGATAGGTTGCAGTTTCATCCAATCTGATATATTTGACACCTCGAACCTCGCGCGAACCAGAACATCGGGTCTGTATATGGTAATCTTGCAACCTGAGTTAAGTGATAGGTTGCAGTTTCATCCAATCTGATATATTTGATACATCGAACCTCGCCCGAAACAAAACATCGGGTCTATATATGGTAATCTTGAAACCTGAGTTAAGTGATAGGTTGCAGTTTCATCCAATCTGATATATTTGACACCTAGAACCTTGCTCGGACCAAAACATCGGGTATGTATATGGTAATCTTGCAACCTGACTTAAGTGATAGGTTGCAGTTTCATCCAATCTGGTATATTTGACACCTCGAACCTCGCCCCGATGATAGCATCGGGTCTGTATATGGTAATCTTGCAACCTGAGTTAGGTGATAGGTTGCAGTTTCGTCGAATCTGATATATTTGACACCTCGAATCTCGCGCGGACCAGAACATCGGGTCTGTATTTGGTAATCTTGCAACCCGAGTTAAGCGATAGGTTGCAGTTTTATCCAATATGATATATTTTACACCTCGAACCTCGCGCGGACAAGAACATCGGGTCTGTATATGGTAATATTGAAACCTGAGTTAAGTGATAGGTTGCTGTTTTATCCAATCTGATATATTTTACACCTCGAACCCCGCGCGGACCAGAACATCGGGTCTGTATATGGTAATCTTGAAACCTGAGTTAAGTGATAGGTTGCAGTCTCATCCAATCTGATATATTTGACACCTCGAACCTCACCCCGACGAAAACATCGGGTCTGTATATGGTAATCTTGCAACCTGAGTTAAGTGATAGGTTGCAGTTTCATCCATTCTGATATATTTGACACCTAGAACCTCGCCCCGACGAGAACATCGGGTCTAAATATGGTAATCTTGCAACCTGAGTTAAGTGATAGGTTGCAGTTTCATCCAATCTGATTGATTAGACACCTCGAACCTCGCGAGGACCAGAACATCGGGTCTGTATATGGCAATTTTGCAACCTGAGTTAAGTGATAGGTTGCAGTTTCATCTAATCTGATATATTTGACACCTAGAACCTCGCGCGGACCAGAACGTCGGTTATGTATATGGTAATATTGCAACCTGAGTTAAGTGATAGGTTGCAGTTTAATCAAATCTGATATATTTGACAACTCGAACCGCGTGCATACCAGAACAACGGGTTTGTATATGGTAATCTTGCAACCTGATTTAAGTGATAGGTTTCAGTTTCATCCAATCTAATATATATGACACATCGAACTTCGCCAGGACCAGAATATGGGGTCTGTATATGGTAATCTTGAAACCTGAGTTAAGTGATAGGTTGCAGTTTCATCCAATCTGATATATTTGACACCTCGAACCTCTCCCCGACGAGAACATCGGGTCTGTATATGGTAATCTTGCAACCTGAGTTAAGTGATAGGTTGCAGTTTCGTCCATTCTAATATATTTGACAGCTAGAACCTCGCCCCGACGATAACATCGGGTCTGTATATGGTAATCTTGCAACCTGAATTAAGTGATAGGTTATAGTTTCATTCGATCTGATACATTTGACACATCGAACCTTGCACGGACCAGAGCATTAGGTCTGTATATGGTATTCTTGCAACCTGAGTTAAGTGATAGGTTGCAGTTTCATCCAATCTGATATATTTGACACATCGAACCTCGCGCGGACCAGAACATCGGGTCTGTATATGATAATCTTGCAACATGAGTTAAGTGATAGGTTGCAGTTTCATCCAATCTGATATATTTGACACATCGAACCTCGCCTGAACCAGAACATCGGGTCTGTATATGGTAATCTTGAAACCTGAGTTAAGTGATAGGTTTAAGTTTCATCCAATCTGATATGTTTTACACCTCGAACCTCGCGCGGACCAGAACATCGGGTATGTATATGGTAATCTTGAAACCTGAGTTAAGTGATAGGTTGCAGTTTCATCCAATCTGATATATTTGACACCTAGAACCTCGCCCTGACGAGAACATCGGTTTGTATATGGTAAACTTGCAACCTGAGTTAAATGATAGGTTGCAGTTTCATCCAATCTGATATATTTGACACCACGAACCTCGCGCGGACCAAGACATCCGTCTGTATATGGTAATCTTGCAACCTGAGTTAAGTGATAGGTTTAAGTTTCATCCAATCTGATACATCTGACACCTCGAACCTCGCCCCGACGAAAACATCGGGTTTGTATATGGTAATCTTGCAACCTGAGTTAAGTGATAGGTTGCAGTTTCGTCCATTCAGATATATTTGACACCTAGAACCTCGCCCCGACGAGAACATCGGGTCTGTATATGGTAATCTTGCAACCTGAGTTAAGTTATAGGTTTAAGTTTCACCCAAACTGATATATTTGACACCTCGAACCTCGCCCCGACGAAAACACCGGGTCTGTATATGGTAATCTTGCAACCTGAGTTAAGTGATAGGTTGCAGTTTCGTCCATTCTAATATATTCGACACCTCAAACCTCGCGCGGACCAGGACATCCGTCTGTATATGGTAATCTTGCAACCTGAGTTAAGTGATAGGTTTCAGTTACATCCAATCTGATATATTTGACACCTCGAACCTCGCCCCGACGAATAAATCGGGTTTGTATATGGTAATCTTGCAACCTGAGTTAAGTGATAGGTTGCAGTTTCGTCCATTCAGATATATTTGACACCTAGAACCTCGCCCCGACGAGAACATCGGGTCTAAATATGGTAATCTTGCAACCTGAATTAAGTGATAGGTTGCAGTTTCATCCAATCTGATATATTTGACACCTCGAACCTTGCGCGGACTAGAACATCAGGTCTGTATATGGTAACCTTGCAACCTGAGTTAAGTGATAGGTTGCAGTTTCGTCCATTCTAATATATTTGACACCTCAAACCTCGCGCGGACCAGGACATCCGTCTGTATATGGTAATCTTGCAACCTGAGTTAAGTGATAGGTTTCAGTTACATCCAATCTGATATATTTGACACCTCGAACCTCGCCCCGACGAAAACATCGGGTTTGTATATGGTAATCTTGCAACCTGAGTTAAGTGATAGGTTGCAGTTTCGTCCATTCAGATATATTTGACACCTAGAACCTCGCCCCGACGAGAACATCGGGTCTGTATATGGTAATCTTGCAACCTGAGTTAAGTTATAGGTTTAAGTTTCACCCAAACTGATATATTTGACACCTCGAACCTCGCCCCGACGAAAACACCGGGTCTGTATATGGTAATCTTGCAACCTGAGTTAAGTGATAGGTTGCAGTTTCGTCCATTCTAATATATTTGACACCTCAAACCTCGCGCGGACCAGGACATCCGTCTGTATATGGTAATCTTGCAACCTGAGTTAAGTGATAGGTTTAAGTTTCATCCAATCTGATACATCTGACACCTCGAACCTCGCCCCGACGAAAACATCGGGTTTGTATATGGTAATCTTGCAACCTGAGTTAAGTGATAGGTTGCAGTTTCGTCCATTCAGATATATTTGACACCTAGAACCTCGCCCCGACGAGAACATCGGGTCTGTGTATGGTAATCTTGCAACCTGAGTTAAGTTATAGGTTTAAGTTTCACCCAAACTGATATATTTGACACCTCGAACCTCGCCCCGACGAAAACACCGGGTCTGTATATGGTAATCTTGCAACCTGAGTTAAGTGATAGGTTGCAGTTTCGTCCATTCTAATATATTTGACACCTCAAACCTCGCGCGGACCAGGACATCCGTCTGTATATGGTAATCTTGCAACCTGAGTTAAGTGATAGGTTTAAGTTTCATCCAATCTGATACATCTGACACCTCGAACCTCGCCCCGACGAAAACATCGGGTTTGTATATGGTAATCTTGCAACCTGAGTTAAGTGATAGGTTGCAGTTTCGTCCATTCAGATATATTTGACACCTAGAACCTCGCCCCGACGAGAACATCGGGTCTGTATATGGTAATCTTGCAACCTGAGTTAAGTTATAGGTTTAAGTTTCACCCAAACTGATATATTTGACACCTCGAACCTCGCCCCGACGAAAACACCGGGTCTGTATATGGTAATCTTGCAACCTGAGTTAAGTGATAGGTTGCAGTTTCGTCCATTCTAATATATTCGACACCTCAAACCTCGCGCGGACCAGGACATCCGTCTGTATATGGTAATCTTGCAACCTGAGTTAAGTGATAGGTTTCAGTTACATCCAATCTGATATATTTGACACCTCGAACCTCGCCCCGACGAATAAATCGGGTTTGTATATGGTAATCTTGCAACCTGAGTTAAGTGATAGGTTGCAGTTTCGTCCATTCAGATATATTTGACACCTAGAACCTCGCCCCGACGAGAACATCGGGTCTATATATGGTAATCTTGCAACCTGAATTAAGTGATAGGTTGCAGTTTCATCCAATCTGATATATTTGACACCTCGAACCTTGCGCGGACTAGAACATCAGGTCTGTATATGGTAACCTTGCAACCTGAGTTAAGTGATAGGTTGCAGTTTCATCCAATCTGATATATTTGACACCTAGAACCTCGCGCGGACCAGAACATCGGGTCTGTATATGGTAATCTTGCAACCTGAGTTAATTGATAGGTTGCAGTTTCATCCAATCTGATATATTTAACACATCGAACCTCGCCCGAACCAAAACATCGGGTCTATATATGGTAATCTTGAAACCTTAGTTAAGTGATAGGTTGCAGTTTCATCCAATCTGATATATTTGACACCTAGAACCTCGATCGGACCAGAACATCGGGTATGTATATGGTAATCTTGCAACCTGACTTAAGTGATAGGTTGCAAGTTCATCCAATATGGTATATTTGACACCTCGAACCTCACCCCGACGATAACATCGGGTCTGTATATGGTAATCTTGCAACCTGAGTTAAGTGATAGGTTGCAGTTTCGTTCATTCAGATATATTTGAAACCTAGAACCTCGCCCCGACGAGAACATCGGGTCTGTATATGGTAATCTTGCAACCTGAGTTAAGTGATAGGTTGCAGTTTCGTCCATTCAGATATATTTGACACCTAGAACCTCGCCCCGACGAGAACATCGGGTCTGTATATGGTAATCTTGCAACCTGAGTTAAGTTATAGGTTTAAGTTTCACCCAAACTGATATATTTGACACCTCGAACCTCGCCCCGACGAAAACACCGGGTCTGTATATGGTAATCTTGCAACCTGAGTTAAGTGATAGGTTGCAGTTTCGTCCATTCTAATATATTTGACACCTCAAACCTCGCGCGGACCAGGACATCCGTCTGTATATGGTAATCTTGCAACCTGAGTTAAGTGATAGGTTTCAGTTACATCCAATCTGATATATTTGACACCTCGAACCTCGCCCCGACGAATATATCGGGTTTGTATATGGTAATCTTGCAACCTGAGTTAAGTGATAGGTTGCAGTTTCGTCCATTCAGATATATTTGACACCTAGAACCTCGCCCCGACGAGAACATCGGGTCTAAATATGGTAATCTTGCAACCTGAATTAAGTGATAGGTTGCAGTTTCATCCAATCTGATATATTTGACACCTCGAACCTTGCGCGGACTAGAACATCAGGTCTGTATATGGTAACCTTGCAACCTGAGTTAAGTGATAAGTTGCAGTTTCATCCAATCTGATATATTTGACATCTAGAACCTCGCGCGGACCAGAACATCGGGTCTGTATATGGTAATCTTGCAACCTGAGTTAAGTGATAGGTTGCAGTTTCATCCAATCTGATATATTTAACACATCGAACCTCGCCCGAACCAAAACATCGGGTCTATATATGGTAATCTTGAAACCTTAGTTAAGTGATAGGTTGCAGTTTCATCCAATCTGATATATTTGACACCTAGAACCTCGATCGGACCAGAACATCGGGTATGTATATGGTAATCTTGCAACCTGACTTAAGTGATAGGTTGCAAGTTCATCCAATATGGTATATTTGACACCTCGAACCTCACCCCGACGATAACATCGGGTCTGTATATGGTAATCTTGCAACCTGAGTTAAGTGATAGGTTGCAGTTTCGTTCATTCAGATATATTTGAAACCTAGAACCTCGCCCCGACGAGAACATCGGGTCTGTATATGGTAATCTTGCAACCTGAATTAAGTGATAGGTTGCAGTTTCATCCAATCTGATATATTTGACACCTCGAACCTTGCGCGGACCAGAACATCAGGTCCGTATATGGTAATCTTGCAACCTGAGTTAAGTGATAGGTTGCAGTTTCATCCAATCTGATATATTTGACACCTCGAACCTTGCGCGGACCAGAACATCAGGTCCGTATATGGTAATATTGCAACCTGAGTTAAGTGATAGGTTGCAGTTTCATCCAATCTGATATATTTGACACCTAGAACCTCGCGCGAACCAGAACATCGGGTCTGTATATGGTAATCTTGCAACCTGAGTTAAGTGATAGGTTGCAGTTTCATCCAATCTGATATATTTGATACATCGAACCTCGCCCGAAACAAAACATCGGGTCTATATATGGTAATCTTGAAACCTGAGTTAAGTGATAGGTTGCAGTTTCATCCAATCTGATATATTTGACACCTAGAACCTTGCTCGGACCAAAACATCGGGTATGTATATGGTAATCTTGCAACCTGACTTAAGTGATAGGTTGCAGTTTCATCCAATCTGGTATATTTGACACCTCGAACCTCGCCCCGATGATAACATCGGGTCTGTATATGGTAATCTTGCAACCTGAGTTAGGTGATAGGTTGCAGTTTCGTCGAATCTGATATATTTGACACCTCGAATCTCGCGCGGACCAGAACATCGGGTCTGTATTTGGTAATCTTGCAACCCGAGTTATGCGATAGGTTGCAGTTTTATCCAATATGATATATTTTACACCTCGAACCTCGCGCGGACAAGAACATCGGGTCTGTATATGGTAATATTGAAACCTGAGTTAAGTGATAGGTTGCTGTTTTATCCAATCTGATATATTTTACACCTCGAACCCCGCGCGGACCAGAACATCGGGTCTGTATATGGTAATCTAGAAACCTGAGTTAAGTGATAGGTTGCAGTCTCATCCAATCTGATATATTTGACACCTCGAACCTCACCCCGACGAAAACATCGGGTCTGTATATGGTAATCTTGCAACCTGAGTTAAGTGATAGGTTGCAGTTTCATCCATTCTGATATATTTGACACCTAGAACCTCGCCCCGACGAGAACATCGGGTCTAAATATGGTAATCTTGCAACCTGAGTTAAGTGATAGGTTGCAGTTTCATCCAATCTGATTAATTTGACACCTCGAACCTCGCGAGGACCAGAATATCGGGTCTGTATATGGCAATTTTGCAACCTGAGTTAAGTGATAGGTTGCAGTTTCATCCAATCTGATATATTTGACACCTAGAACCTCGCTCGGACCAAAACATCGGGTATGTATATGGTAATCTTGCAACCTGACTTAAGTGATAGGTTGCAGTTTCATCCAATCTGGTATATTTGACACCTCGAACCTCGGCCCGACGATAACATCGGGTCTGTATATGGTAATCTTGCAACCTGAGTTAGGTGATAGGTTGCAGTTTCGTCCAATCTGATATATTTGACACCTCGAATCTCGCGCGGACCAGAACATCGGGTCTGTATTTGGTAATCTTGCAACCCGAGTTAAGCGATAGGTTGCAGTTTTATCCAATATGATATATTTTACACCTCGAACCTCGCGCGGACAAGAACATCGGGTCTGTATATGGTAATATTGAAACCTGAGTTAAGTGATAGGTTGCAGTTTTATCCAATCTGATATATTTTACACCTCGAACCTCGCGCGGACCAGAACATCGGGTCTGTATATGGTAATCTTGAAACCTGAGTTAAGTGATAGGTTGCAGTCTCATCCAATCTGATATATTTGACACCTCGAACCTCACCCCGACGAAAACATCGGGTCTGTATATGGTAATCTTGCAACCTGAGTTAAGTGATAGGTTGCAGTTTCATCCATTCTGATATATTTGACACCTAGAACCTCGCCCCGACGAGAACATCGGGTCTAAATATGGTAATCTTGCAACCTGAGTTAAGTGATAGGTTGCAGTTTCATCCAATCTGATTAATTAGACACCTCGAACCTCGCGAGGACCAGAACATCGGGTCTGTATATGGCAATTTTGCAACCTGAGTTAAGTGATGGGTTGCAGTTTCATCCAATCTGATATATTTGACACCTAGAACCTCGCGCGGACCAGAACGTCAGTTATGTATATGGTAATATTGCAACCTGAGTTAAGTGATAGGTTGCAGTTTAATCAAATCTGATATATTTGACAACTCGAACCGCGTGCATACCAGAACAACGGGTTTGTATATGGTAATCTTGCAACCTTATTTAAGTGATAGGTTTCAGTTTCATCCAATCTAATATATATGACACATCGAACTTCGCCAGGACCAGAATATGGGGTCTGTATATGGTAATCTTGAAACCTGAGTTAAGTGATAGGTTGCAGTTTCATCCAATCTGATATATTTGACACCTCGAACCTCTCCCCGACGAGAACATCGGGTCTGTATATGGTAATCTTGCAACCTGAGTTAAGTGATAGGTTGCAGTTTCATCCAATCTGATATATTTGACACCTCGAACCTTGCGCGGACCAGAACATCAGGTCTGTATATGGTAATCTTTCAACCTGAGTTAAGTGATAGGTTGCAGTTTCATCCATTCTGATATATTTGACACCTAGAACCTCGCCCCGACGAGTACATCGGGTCTAAATATGGTAATCTTCCAACCTGAGTTAAGTGATAGGTTGCAGTTTCGTCCATTCAAATACTTGACACCTAGAACCTCGCCCCGACGAGAACATCGGGTCTGTATATGGTAATATTTCAACCTGAATTAAGTGATAGGTTGCAGTTTCATCCGATCTGATATAATTGACACCTCGAACCTTGCGCGGACCAGAACATCGGGTTTGTATATGTTAATCTTGCAGCCTGACTTAAATGATAGGTTGCAGTTTCATCCAATCTGATATATTTGACACCTCGAACCTCGCACAGACAAGAATATCGGGTCTATATATGGTAATCTTGAAACCTGAGTTAAGTGATAGGTTGCAGTTTCATCCAATCTGATATATTTGACACCTAGAACCTCGCGCGGACCAGAACATCGGGTCTGTATATGGTAATCTTGCAACCTGAGTTAAGTGATAGGTTGTAGTTTCATCCAATATGATATATTGACACATCGAACCTCGCCTGAACCAGAACATCGGGTCTATATATGGTAATATTGAAACCCGAGTTAAGTGATAGGTTGCAGTTTTATCCAATCTGATATATTTTACACCTCGAACCTCGCGCGGACCAGAACATCGGGTCTGTATATGGTAATCTTGAAACCTGAGTTAAGTGATAGGTTGCAGTCTCATCCAATCTGATATATTTGACACCTCGAACCTCACCCCGACGAAAACATCGGGTCTGTATATGGTAATCTTGCAACCTGAGTTAAGTGATAGGTTGCAGTTTCATCCATTCTGATATATTTGACACCTAGAACCTCGCCCCGACGAGAACATCGGGTCTAAATATGGTAATCTTGCAACCTGAGTTAAGTGATAGGTTGCAGTTTCATCCAATCTGATTAATTTGACACCTCGAACCTCGCGAGGACCAGAATATCGGGTCTGTATATGGCAATTTTGCAACCTGAGTTAAGTGATAGGTTGCAGTTTCATCCAATCTGATATATTTGACACCTAGAACCTCGCTCGGACCAAAACATCGGGTATGTATATGGTAATCTTGCAACCTGACTTAAGTGATAGGTTGCAGTTTCATCCAATCTGGTATATTTGACACCTCGAACCTCGGCCCGACGATAACATCGGGTCTGTATATGGTAATCTTGCAACCTGAGTTAGGTGATAGGTTGCAGTTTCGTCCAATCTGATATATTTGACACCTCGAATCTCGCGCGGACCAGAACATCGGGTCTGTATTTGGTAATCTTGCAACCCGAGTTAAGCGATAGGTTGCAGTTTTATCCAATATGATATATTTTACACCTCGAACCTCGCGCGGACAAGAACATCGGGTCTGTATATGGTAATATTGAAACCTGAGTTAAGTGATAGGTTGCAGTTTTATCCAATCTGATATATTTTACACCTCGAACCTCGCGCGGACCAGAACATCGGGTCTGTATATGGTAATCTTGAAACCTGAGTTAAGTGATAGGTTGCAGTCTCATCCAATCTGATATATTTGACACCTCGAACCTCACCCCGACGAAAACATCGGGTCTGTATATGGTAATCTTGCAACCTGAGTTAAGTGATAGGTTGCAGTTTCATCCATTCTGATATATTTGACACCTAGAACCTCGCCCCGACGAGAACATCGGGTCTAAATATGGTAATCTTGCAACCTGAGTTAAGTGATAGGTTGCAGTTTCATCCAATCTGATTAATTAGACACCTCGAACCTCGCGAGGACCAGAACATCGGGTCTGTATATGGCAATTTTGCAACCTGAGTTAAGTGATGGGTTGCAGTTTCATCCAATCTGATATATTTGACACCTAGAACCTCGCGCGGACCAGAACGTCAGTTATGTATATGGTAATATTGCAACCTGAGTTAAGTGATAGGTTGCAGTTTAATCAAATCTGATATATTTGACAACTCGAACCGCGTGCATACCAGAACAACGGGTTTGTATATGGTAATCTTGCAACCTTATTTAAGTGATAGGTTTCAGTTTCATCCAATCTAATATATATGACACATCGAACTTCGCCAGGACCAGAATATGGGGTCTGTATATGGTAATCTTGAAACCTGAGTTAAGTGATAGGTTGCAGTTTCATCCAATCTGATATATTTGACACCTCGAACCTCTCCCCGACGAGAACATCGGGTCTGTATATGGTAATCTTGCAACCTGAGTTAAGTGATAGGTTGCAGTTTCATCCAATCTGATATATTTGACACCTCGAACCTTGCGCGGACCAGAACATCAGGTCTGTATATGGTAATCTTTCAACCTGAGTTAAGTGATAGGTTGCAGTTTCATCCATTCTGATATATTTGACACCTAGAACCTCGCCCCGACGAGTACATCGGGTCTAAATATGGTAATCTTCCAACCTGAGTTAAGTGATAGGTTGCAGTTTCGTCCATTCAAATACTTGACACCTAGAACCTCGCCCCGACGAGAACATCGGGTCTGTATATGGTAATATTTCAACCTGAATTAAGTGATAGGTTGCAGTTTCATCCGATCTGATATAATTGACACCTCGAACCTTGCGCGGACCAGAACATCGGGTTTGTATATGTTAATCTTGCAGCCTGACTTAAATGATAGGTTGCAGTTTCATCCAATCTGATATATTTGACACCTCGAACCTCGCACAGACAAGAATATCGGGTCTATATATGGTAATCTTGAAACCTGAGTTAAGTGATAGGTTGCAGTTTCATCCAATCTGATATATTTGACACCTAGAACCTCGCGCGGACCAGAACATCGGGTCTGTATATGGTAATCTTGCAACCTGAGTTAAGTGATAGGTTGTAGTTTCATCCAATATGATATATTGACACATCGAACCTCGCCTGAACCAGAACATCGGGTCTATATATGGTAATATTGAAACCCGAGTTAAGTGATAGGTTGCAGTTTTATCCAATCTGATATATTTTACACCTCGAACCTCGCGCGGACCAGAACATCGGGTCTGTATATGGTAATCTTGAAACCTGAGTTAAGTGATAGGTTGCAGTCTCATCCAATCTGATATATTTGACACCTCGAACCTCACCCCGACGAAAACATCGGGTTTGTATATGGTAATCTTGAAACCTGAGTTAAGTGATAGGTTGCAGTTTCATCCATTCTGATATATTTGACACCTAGAACCTCGCCCCGACGAGAACATCGGGTCTAAATATGGTAATCTTGCAACCTGAGTTAAGTGATAGGTTGCAGTTTCATCCAATCTGATTAATTTGACACCTCGAACCTCGCGAGGACCAGAATATCGGGTCTGTATATGGCAATTTTGCAACCTGAGTTAAGTGATAGGTTGCAGTTTCATCCAATCTGATATATTTGACACCTAGAACCTCGCTCGGACCAAAACATCGGGTATGTATATGGTAATCTTGCAACCTGACTTAAGTGATAGGTTGCAGTTTCATCCAATCTGGTATATTTGACACCTCGAACCTCGGCCCGACGATAACATCGGGTCTGTATATGGTAATCTTGCAACCTGAGTTAGGTGATAGGTTGCAGTTTCGTCCAATCTGATATATTTGACACCTCGAATCTCGCGCGGACCAGAACATCGGGTCTGTATTTGGTAATCTTGCAACCCGAGTTAAGCGATAGGTTGAAGTTTTATCCAATATGATATATTTTACACCTCGAACCTCGCGCGGACAAGAACATCGGGTCTGTATATGGTAATATTGAAACCTGAGTTAAGTGATAGGTTGCAGTTTTATCCAATCTGATATATTTTACACCTCGAACCTCGCGCGGACCAGAACATCGGGTCTGTATATGGTAATCTTGAAACCTGAGTTAAGTGATAGGTTGCAGTCTCATCCAATCTGATATATTTGACACCTCGAACCTCACCCCGACGAAAACATCGGGTCTGTATATGGTAATCTTGCAACCTGAGTTAAGTGATAGGTTGCAGTTTCATCCATTCTGATATATTTGACACCTAGAACCTCGCCCCGACGAGAACATCGGGTCTAAATATGGTAATCTTGCAACCTGAGTTAAGTGATAGGTTGCAGTTTCATCCAATCTGATTAATTAGACACCTCGAACCTCGCGAGGACCAGAACATCGGGTCTGTATATGGCAATTTTGCAACCTGAGTTAAGTGATGGGTTGCAGTTTCATCCAATCTGATATATTTGACACCTAGAACCTCGCGCGGACCAGAACGTCAGTTATGTATATGGTAATATTGCAACCTGAGTTAAGTGATAGGTTGCAGTTTAATCAAATCTGATATATTTGACAACTCGAACCGCGTGCATACCAGAACAACGGGTTTGTATATGGTAATCTTGCAACCTTATTTAAGTGATAGGTTTCAGTTTCATCCAATCTAATATATATGACACATCGAACTTCGCCAGGACCAGAATATGGGGTCTGTATATGGTAATCTTGAAACCTGAGTTAAGTGATAGGTTGCAGTTTCATCCAATCTGATATATTTGACACCTCGAACCTCTCCCCGACGAGAACATCGGGTATGTATATGGTAATCTTGCAACCTGAGTTAAGTGATAGGTTGCAGTTTCGTCCATTCTAATATATTTGACAGCTAGAACCTCGCCCCGACGATAACATCGGGTCTGTATATGGTAATCTTGCAACCTGAATTAAGTGATAGGTTATAGTTTCATTCGATCTGATATATTTGACACCTCGAACCTTGCGCGGACCAGAGCATTAGGTCTGTATATGGTATTCTTGCAACCTGAGTTAAGTGATAGGTTGCAGTTTCATCCAATCTGATATATTTGACACCTCGAACCTCGCGTGGACCAGGATATCCATCTGTATATGGTAATCTTGCAACCTGAGTTAAGTGATAGGTTTCAGTTTCATCCAATCTGATATATTTGACACCTCGAACCTTGCCCCGACGAAAACATCGGGTTTTTATATGGTAATCTTGCAACCTGAGTTAAGTGATAGGTTGCACTTTCGTCCATTCAGATATATTTGACACCTAAAATCTCGCCCCGACGAGAACATAGGGTCTATATATGGTTATCTTGCAACCTGAGTTAAGTGATAGGTTTCAGTTTCATCCAATCTGATATATTTGACAACTCGAACCTCGCCCCGAAGAAAAAATCGGGTCTGTATATGGTAATCTCGCAACCTGAGTTAAGTGATAGGTTGCAGTTTCGTCCATTCTAATATATTTGACAACTCGAACCTCGCGCGGACCAAGACATCCGTCTGTATATGGTAATCTTGCAACCTGAGTTAAGTGATAGGTTTCAGTTTCATCCAATCTGATATATTTGACACCTCGAACCTCGCCCCGACGAATACATCGGGTTTGTAAATGGTAATCTTGCAACCTGAGTTAAGTGATAGGTTGCAGTTTCATCCAATCTGATATATTTGACACCTCGAACCTCTCCCCGACGAGAACATCGGGTCTGTATATGGTAATCTTGCAACCTGAGTTAAGTGATAGGTTGCAGTTTCGTCCATTCTAATATATTTGACAGCTAGAACCTCGCCCCGACGATAACATCGGGTCTGTATATGGTAATCTTGCAACCTGAATTAAGTGATAGGTTATAGTTTCATTCGATCTGATATATTTGACACCTCGAACCTTGCGCGGACCAGAGCATTAGGTCTGTATATGGTATTCTTGCAACCTGAGTTAAGTGATAGGTTGCAGTTTCATCCAATCTGATATATTTGACACCTCGAACCTCGCGTGGACCAGGATATCCATCTGTATATGGTAATCTTGCAACCTGAGTTAAGTGATAGGTTTCAGTTTCATCCAATCTGATATATTTGACACCTCGAACCTTGCCCCGACGAAAACATCGGGTTTGGATATGGTAATCTTGCAACCTGAGTTAAGTGATAGGTTGCAGTTTCGTCGATTCAGATATATTTGACACCTAGAACCTCGCCCCGACGAGAACATCGGGTCTGTATATGGTAATCTTGCAACCTGAGTTAAGTTATAGGTTTAAGTTTCACCCAAACTGATATATTTGACACCTCGAACCTCGCCCCGACGAAAACACCGGGTCTGTATATGGTAATCTTGCAACCTGAGTTAAGTGATAGGTTGCAGTTTCGTCCATTCTAATATATTTGACACCTCAAACCTCGCGCGGACCAGGACATCCGTCTGTATATGGTAATCTTGCAACCTGAGTTAAGTGATAGGTTTCAGTTACATCCAATCTGATATATTTGACACCTCGAACCTCGCCCCGACGAATATATCGGGTTTGTATATGGTAATCTTGCAACCTGAGTTAAGTGATAGGTTGCAGTTTCGTCCATTCAGATATATTTGACACCTAGAACCTCGCCCCGACGAGAACATCGGGTCTAAATATGGTAATCTTGCAACCTGAATTAAGTGATAGGTTGCAGTTTCATCCAATCTGATATATTTGACACCTCGAACCTTGCGCGGACTAGAACATCAGGTCTGTATATGGTAACCTTGCAACCTGAGTTAAGTGATAGGTTACAGTTTCATCCAATCTGATATATTTGACACCTAGAACCTCGCTCGGACCAAAACATCGGGTATGTATATGGTAATCTTGCAACCTGACTTAAGTGATAGGTTGCAGTTTCATCCAATCTGGTATATTTGACACCTCGAACCTCGGCCCGACGATAACATCGGGTCTGTATATGGTAATCTTGCAACCTGAGTTAGGTGATAGGTTGCAGTTTCGTCCAATCTGATATATTTGACACCTCGAATCTCGCGCGGACCAGAACATCGGGTCTGTATTTGGTAATCTTGCAACCCGAGTTAAGCGATTATCCAATATGATATATTTTACACCTCGAACCTCGCGCGACAAGAACATCGGGTCTGTATATGGTAATATTGAAACCTGAGTTAAGTGATAGGTTGCAGTTTTATCCAATCTGATATATTTTACACCTCGAACCTCGCGCGGACCAGAACATCGGGTCTGTATATGGTAATCTTGAAACCTGAGTTAAGTGATAGGTTGCAGTCTCATCCAATCTGATATATTTGACACCTCGAACCTCACCCCGACGAAAACATCGGGTCTGTATATGGTAATCTTGCAACCTGAGTTAAGTGATAGGTTGCAGTTTCATCCATTCTGATATATTTGACACCTAGAACCTCGCCCCGACGAGAACATCGGGTCTAAATATGGTAATCTTGCAACCTGAGTTAAGTGATAGGTTGCAGTTTCATCCAATCTGATTAATTAGACACCTCGAACCTCGCGAGGACCAGAACATCGGGTCTGTATATGGCAATTTTGCAACCTGAGTTAAGTGATGGGTTGCAGTTTCATCCAATCTGATATATTTGACACCTAGAACCTCGCGCGGACCAGAACGTCAGTTATGTATATGGTAATATTGCAACCTGAGTTAAGTGATAGGTTGCAGTTTAATCAAATCTGATATATTTGACAACTCGAACCGCGTGCATACCAGAACAACGGGTTTGTATATGGTAATCTTGCAACCTTATTTAAGTGATAGGTTTCAGTTTCATCCAATCTAATATATATGACACATCGAACTTCGCCAGGACCAGAATATGGGGTCTGTATATGGTAATCTTGAAACCTGAGTTAAGTGATAGGTTGCAGTTTCATCCAATCTGATATATTTGACACCTCGAACCTCTCCCCGACGAGAACATCGGGTCTGTATATGGTAATCTTGCAACCTGAGTTAAGTGATAGGTTGCAGTTTCGTCCATTCTAATATATTTGACAGCTAGAACCTCGCCCCGACGAGAACATCGGGTCTGTATATGGTAATCTTGCAACCTGAATTAAGTGATAGGTTGTAGTTTCATTCGATCTGATATATTTGACACCTCGAACCTCGCGTGGACCAGGATATCCATCTGTATATGGTAATCTTACAACCTGAGTTTAGTGATAGGTTTCAGTTTCATCCAATCTGATATATTTGACACCTCGAACCTTGCCCCGACGAAAACATCGGGTTTTTATATGGTAATCTTGCAACCTGAGTTAAGTGATAGGTTGCAGTTTCGTCCATTCAGATATATTTGACACCTAGAATCTCGCCCCGACGAGAACATCGGGTCTATATATGGTTATCTTGCAACCTAAGTTAAGTGATAGGTTTCAGTTTCATCCAATCTGATATATTTGACAACTCGAACCTCGCCCCGAAGAAAAAATCGGGTATGTATATGGTAATCTCGCAACCTGAGTTAAGTGATAGGTTGCAGTTTCGTCCATTCTAATATATTTGACAACTCGAACCTCGCGCGGACCAGGACATCCGTCTGTATATGGTAATCTTGCAACCTGAGTTAAGTGATAGGTTTCAGTTTCATCCAATATGATATATTTGACAACTCGAACCTCGCCCCGACGAATACATCGGGTTTGTATATGGTAATCTTGCAACCTGAGTTAAGTGATAGGTTGCAGTTTCGTCCATTCAGATATATTTGACACCTAGAACCTCGCCCCGAAGAGATCATCGGGTCTAAATATGGTAATCTTTCAACCTGAATTAAGTGATAGGTTGCAGTTTCATCCAATCTGATATATTTGACACCTCGAACCTTGCGTGGACCAGAACATCAGGTCCGTATATGGTAATCTTGCAACCTGAGTTAAGTGATAGGTTGCAGTTTCATCCAATCTGATATATTTGACACCTAGAACCTCGCGCGAACCAGAACATCGGGTCTGTATATGTGATAGACGCATTTATGAGTCTAATTTGTCCCAATTGTTTATATTGTTAGTGCTCGATTTTGTACTTATTTGGTTATTTTATGTCTTTGTAGGTGTTTTTGGAGAAATAAGCTTTTGCGGCGAAATTGGGTAAAAAGTGGTTTTTGCGCTCGTGGGAGAAAATTACTATACGGACTCTCACTTTGGATAAGGGGTAACCTAATTACTAAGGGGCACCCTATTTCAGGGCATTACTAAAGGGACACCGGAACTGGATAGGGGGAGGTCATCTTCAAAGTTTCAAAACTGGATTTTGGCGGGAAAAAAGGCAGCAGCATCAACAGTTTTGGATCAAGGTTTGAGCGACCTAGGAGGCGATTCAATGGGAAAATTTGGTACCCACGGACTCTACAAGACATAAGGGACCTGTTACAAGCAATTAGACCCATCTAATTGGGCTGGATAAGTCATAAAATCCACACAAAGTCAAGACAGTGCACACGGTTTCTGTTTAGGGTTTGAGATTAGTTTGAGAGATTTATGGGATATCTTGCGTGGGATATACATCAAAACAGTTGGTTAAAAGTCCTAGAAGATATTTGAGACGATAAAATAGCTAGAAACAACCTGTAACGCAACAAGAAGAAGATTATTCTTCAAACAACCCGTAAAGAATAACGGAGATTTCCAAGGGGTTTGATCGAGTTTCAAGGGTATTTAAAGCCTATAAATAGTTGGTTTTATGTCAAAGAAGGTTGATGAGGGGGTTTGGGGTCGAGAAGAGACCAGAGAGAGGCTAGAGGAGCGAAGAACGGGAGCTGCAGGAAGGAGGAGTTCTGCTGCTGCTGCTGCCATTAAAGAGCACGAAGAACACCAAAAACAGACTCCAGAAGACAGTCGTTTATCAACGGTGACAACGACTTGCTTCTGTGGGTCTTAAAACAACAGCGTCAACAGCAGCAGTGAGGTATCGTTATTTACAGCAGTGGTGTTTTATCGTTCTTTTCTGGACGCTTACAGAGGGTCGTAGTTTCTCTGTATTATATTTTTCACTCTTTTAATCATATTTTGAGCATCAAATATTTATTTTTAGAACATGATTATTATGAGTAGCTAAACCCCATTACTGGGATGATGGAGGAAACCATTCTTTATGCATGAGTAATTCTATTTAATTCTTTTATGACTATTTGCACTATTATGAGTTGTTTTATGATTTTTCTTGATTATTTGTGATTTTATCTGATGATGTATGCTTAGTCTAGGAACTCTTGATGCATCATGCTTATGATTTACATCTAATACTTTACAAAATCTATTTTTGGCAAAGAAAAGAGTCGATATTTGTTATCATTATAATCTATAATTGTCTAGAATTAATAGTTGATTCACATGCGTATAAGAATTGGTGGAATCCTGAGTCCTAGTATCTCTTGATCATGTGACAAATTGTGTATATATTTTTGTTTTTAAATCTATTCAAGTCCGAGCAACGAATCCGTATTTATCGCAAATTTAATATTACAACAAAATGGCGCCGCCGACGCGGACTTGTATATAGATTTGTTTTTAGGTTTAATATTTTTTTTTTATTTATTATTATTTGTTCCTTTTTACGTTTCTTTTTGTGTCTTTGATTTACAGGTTCGAAGTGGAATACTAAGGACTTGGGAACAAAAAGCTTAAAGCTAAAAGCTAAAAGAGAAGAAAAAAAATAGACATAATATTTTTTTTAGGATTTAATCTTTATTATTTTTTTTATTTTTTTGTATATAACTTTTATTTATTTATTTTAGAATTTGTAAATAGGCTTTATTTGTCATAATTTTTGTAATTTTTTGGACTTTTTTTTATTTGGACTTTATTCTGGACTTTGGACATTATTTTTAAAACCCTACGGAAGGGTTATAAATTAAAAAAATAAATAAATTAAATACAAACTGTTTGCAGGGAAGGACGACGATTACTATATCGTCTCGGCCCCTCGGGTTCGCACACGGCATAGGAGTCGTGGCCCGAGTCGACGACAACGGTTAATCGCCCGTCTGGTACGGGAGGTAAGTCCAATCGAAACACCCGCGAATCTCCTGCAAGCGGGTTACTGTCTGCCTTAAGGTGATAATTGTTTGAGGACGAACCGGACTGTCTTTATTTTCCTAGTAAAGGGCAAGGCCTGGCCTAAACAAGATAAGGGTTCGGATTTCATTACCGTTCCCTTCTTGCCCGCCTTAGGAAAACGAAACCTAATGCGAACCCAAGCTTAAAATTTGGAATAGAACGAGACCGATAGGGTAACGAGCTTAAATAGGAAACTCGTTCGAAAAATATTGGTTGCTCTTTAAGCACACTCCAAAATTCATGATGGTTTCTGTGAGTTGAATGCGTGACTGCGCCGCCTTGTGATAGCGGTGAGGCCTTGGGTATCAAAGCTCCACTGAGCTTCCCTCGCCTCAATTCAACTTACTTTGACTCGGATTGATTCCAGAGGGGTCTGCTCAAATTGCAACGAATTCCCTTTCGAAAGATAGAAGCTGGTCTAGAAACAATCTAAGTGGATCCATCATGCTTTTTGTTTGCTAGAAATCTTTAGGTTTGCTTTGGTGGAGTCGAGTCGGCCTTGTTTGTGATTGCATAGAATTCCCCTGCAATTAAGAATGTCGAACTGGTATGATAGAAGCCAATACAATGAATATCGACCTGAATTTGAATATGGACATCATCAGTATTATGACCACAGTGAGAATAGTGGCTGGGGACGCCAACCTTTTCAAGTTTATGGTTCATACCATGGTGAGCCCAATTACTATCCGCACGTGCATCAGTCTTACGAGCAAGAAGATTATAGTACTAGTTCTTCGTCTCTAGAGGATACAATCAAACTATTGAAAAGTAGTCCTTTTTATGATCCTTCTGATAATTCCTCTTTACTAGAGTCAACACGTAAGTTAGCTGAGTCGACGCGTAAGTTAGATGATATGAATAGTATAATTATAGAAGAAAGAACTACAATAATGAGTGAACCTTCTTTAGAAGACCACCTCAAGCGGATAGCTGAGACGAACGAAAGAATTGCTCGAAATTACTTGAATTGCCAATATAGTGTATCTAATAATACCTTTGAGAATGAAAATAGTTATTTACAAAATCAAGATAACAAGGTTAGAATTGGTAGCACTACTTGTTTTGATGAGGTTCGATCTTTTTCGTGTTATAATGATGATTATGATGAGGATAGTATTGATGAAGAACATGAAATATGTAGGAATAGTGATCAGGAAGCTAGTAATCCAATTGAGCTTTATAATGATTATATTATTTTTACTTCAAATCCAAATAATTTTTATGATTATTCACCTATTCAAGAGGACGAGGATTTGATTAGGAATACCACCGTTTTAGACGATGTAGTATGTCATGTTTACGAATCCGGTAAAGGTTTAGAGGAACCGGTTTATCTTGAGACTACTGTTTTCGAGTCGAACGATTTAGAAACTGTAATCGATGATGGTTTCGAGGAACGGTTTTACCCTGAGAATACTGTTTCAGAGTCGTACGATTTAGAAACAATAGTCTTAGATGAACTCGTAGAGTTTAATGAGGATACACCGCAAGATTACAACTTAGAAGAATCAATTGCCAATTTCAGGAATCTGATGACCTAGAAATTAGGGAGATTGTGGCTAGTCTAACTAGAGACACTGAAAACTCTAAGTTTGGGGGTGATTATCACTTTCCTAGTGCTTTACCTTTAACTCTCAGAAAGTCCCCTCACATAGGACTTGATATCCATGCCTCAACCATCTTACAAGATTATCTTCATACTAGGTTTCCCGAACCTAATGATGTCATGAAAAAAGTTCAGTTGTTAGAAACCCATCCTCTGGTTGATGTGGTTTGCCCAGGCTCTGATACCCAGATTGACTTTGTTTTCCCACCAAATAGTTTTCTTCCAATTGTGGGAACGTATAGATTTCAAATGTGTCACTTATTAAGTTCTGAGACTAAGCCTAAGTACTTTAGGAAATTAAAATCGACACATTTGCTTCAGAATGACCACTACTCTGACTGTGGTCAACTATGTAAGTCATACCTAATTGACTTAGAGGATCCTAAATTATTCAGGTTCTTATCTGAGTTTTTCCAGACTCTAGGACCTAATAATTTGGATCCTACCTATGAGGAAATGCATCCGAGGAAAATAGTCTATTTAGACCCCTTCATAGAACCTGAACCTGAACCGCAATTAGCGATAGTTATCCAGAAACTAGGTAAGGGCATGCCAGTATTGTACATTTTCTTGGTTTACTGCAGTTTCCTTTTGTCAGCTCTTTTTGGTTTTAAAGACCCACAGTAATTCCGGCTACTGTTATACGGTTCGAGTTGACTAAACCTTTTCTATGTCTGGCTGAAGAATTTAAACTTAGCACTTCTTGGGAGGTAACCCAAACTCATGCAACCAGGTAATATCTTTCCTTAACTCTTTTGCTTCGAATGGTAATAGTTTCTCCTTGTTCATGTTTTTAATTTTATGTTTAGAACATTGAGGACAATGTTTGATTTAAGTTTGGGGGTATGGGAGAAACTTTTTAGTTGCAATAAATAAACTCCAGAGCTTAGAAATTTATGCCTATTGAGGATTGCACTAACTAATCTAAGTGGATGGAAGCATTTTGATTGTAGGAGTTTGAGGAACCAATCTGATTAGATGGAAACATCTAAAGAGTCTATTCATAAAAGCACAGAGCTCAGGTGTTAGAAATAACATGATAGTTTCACCATATCTCGTTGAGTCCTTTTCACTTCTATTTTTATTTTATTTTGTTTTTAAACTATGTTTCTCTAAGTGATAGGTGGGGCCCACGATTCAAGTTGTTACCAATGCTAGGGTGAATTAGAGTGATTGAGATACCATGAAAAAAAAAAGTTGAAAAAGAAAAAGAGATGAAAAAAAAAGATGAAAAAAAATGGTAGTTACCAAAAAGTAAAAAAATAAAAATAAAAAAAAATAATTTGAAAAAAAAAAGAAAAGAAAAAGAAATTGAGACCAGACCATTTGACCAAAAGGAATAAATTCAATAAAGTCGACCACTGGTACCCTTGTATATGCCAGTTGTGTTGACCTAGAGTTAGGTTATCGACCACTGGTACCCTTGTATATGCCAGTGTGTTGATATTAGTCAGACTAGTATCTCAATCCATTAGGATAGGTTCATTTTGGCGGAGGCCTTCAGACAGATATGGGAAACGCCGTTCACTTAGTAAACATCAAAACCATACATGTTTTTCTATATCCATCTTCTTGATCTATCCATGTGATTAGTTTTGACTCCGAATATGATGTCCATAGTGCAATTATCTGAGTAGAGCTCTGTCACTTTATATGAATTTTAGTATGCTTGAGTGCAAACTCGTGTACAGCAATTGGAATTTCGCATCAGGGTACTTCTTCCTGTAGTCAATAAGTATGCCAACCAAGGAGATTCTTTAGTGCCTTCCAAGGTTCTGCGTAGATAGCTAAGCTCTGGAGTATTAAGGTTTTGTGGGTACACCTCTAGTAAACCCCCCGGAGACAACACTCCGCCACTAGGGACACCTAGTGGTTTAACGGCTTACTGCACGTGCTAAGTGTAGTCATTTTATTTTAGATTAGATTTGCTCGAGGACTAGCAAATAATAAGTTTGGGGGTATTTGATAGACGCATTTATGTGTCTAATTTGTCCCAATTGTTTATATTGTTAGTGCTCGATTTTGTACTTATTTGGTTATTTTATGTCTTTGTAGGTGTTTTTGGAGAAATAAGCTTTTGCGGCGAAATTGGCTAAAAAAGTGGTTTTTGCGCTCGTGGGAGAAAATTACTATACGGACTCTCACTTTGGATAAGGGGTAACCTAATTACTAAGGGGCACCCCATTTCAGGGCATGTACTAAAGGGACACCGGAACTGGATAGGGGGAGGTCATCTTCAAAGTTTCAAAACTGGATTTTGGCGGGGAAAAAGGCAGCAGCGTCAACAGTTTTGGATCAAGGTTTGAGCGACCTAGGAGGCGATTCAATGGGCAAATTTGGTACCCACGGACTCTACAAGACATAAGGGACCTGTTACAAGCAATTAGACCCATCTAATTGGGCTGGATAAGTCATAAAATCCACACAAAGTCAAGACAGTGCACACGGTTTCTGTTTATGGTTTGAGATTAGTTTGAGAGATTTATGGGATATCTTGCGTGGGATATACATCAAAACAGTTGGTTAAAAGTCCTAGAAGATATTTGAGACGATAGAATAGCTAGAAACAACCTGTAACGCAACAAGAATAAGATTATTCTTCAAACAACCCGTAAAGAATAACGGAGATTTCCAAGGGGTTTGATCGAGTTTCAAGGGGATTTAAAGCCTATAAATAGTTGGTTTTATATCATAGAAGGTTGATGAGGGGGTTTGGGGTCGAGCAGAGACCAGAGAAAGGCTAGAGGAGCGAAGAACAGGAGCTGCAGGAAGGAGGAGTTCTGCTGCTGCTGCTGCCATTAAAGAGCACGAAGAACACCAAGAACAGACTCCAGAAGACAGTCGTTTATCAACAGTGACAACGACTTGCTTCTGTGGGTCTTAAAACAACAGCGTCAATAGCAGCAGTGAGGTATCGTTATTTACAGCAGTGGTGTTTTATCGTTCTTTTCTGGACGCTCACAGAGGGTCGTAGTTTCTCTGTATTATATTTTTCACTCTTTTAATCATATTTTGAGCATCAAATATTTATTTTTAGAACATGATTATTATGAGTAGCTAAACCCCATTACTGGGATGATGGAGGAAACCATTCTTTATGCATGAGTAATTCTATTTAATTCTTTTATGACTATTTGCACTATTATGAGTTGTTTTATGATTTTTCTTGATTACTTGTGATTTTATCTGATGATGTATGCTTAGTCTAGGAACTCTTGATGCATCATGCTTATGATTTATATCTAATACTTTACAAAATCTATTTTTGGCAAAGAAAAGAGTCGATATTTGTTATCATTATAAGCTATAATTGTCTAGAATTAATAGTTGATTCACATACGTATAAGAATTGGTGGAATCCTGAGTCCTAGTATCTCTTGATCCTGTGAAAAATTGTGTATATATTTTTGTTTTTAAATCTATTCAAGTCCGAGCAACGAATCCGTATTTATCGCAAATTTAATATTACAACAATATGGTAATCTTGCAACCTGAGTTAAGTGATAGGTTGCAGTTTCATCCAATCTGATATATTTGATACATCGAACCTCGCCCTAAACAAAACATCGGGTCTATATATGGTAATCTTGAAACCTGAGTTAAGTGATAGGTTGCAGTTTCATCCAATCTGATATATTTGACACCTAGAACATCGCTCGGACCAGAACATCGGGTATGTATATGGTAATCTTGCAACCTGACTTAAGTGATAGGTTGCAGTTTCATCCAATCTGGTATATTTGACACCTCGAACCTCGCCCCGAAGATAACATCGGGTCTGTATATGGTAATCTTGCAACCTGAGTTAGGTGATAGGTTGCAGTTTCGTCCATTCAGATATATTTGAAACCTAGAACCTCGCCCCAACGAGAACATCGAGTCTGTATATGGTAATATTGCAACCTGAATTAAGTGATAGGTTGCAGTATCATCCAATCTGATATATTTGACACCTCGAACCTTGCGCGGACAAGAACATCAGGTCCGTATATGGTAATCTTGAAACCTGAGTTAAGTGATAAGTTGCAGTTTCATCCAATCTGATATATTTGACACCTCGAACCTCGCACGGACCAGAACATCGGGTCTTTATATGGTAATCTTGCAACCTGAGTTAAGTGATAGGTTGCAGTTTCATCCAATCTGATACATTTGACACATCGAACCTCGCCCGAACCAAAACATCGGGTCCATATATGGTAATCTTGAAACCTGAGTTAAGTGATAGGTTGCAGTTTCATCCAATCTGATATATTTGACACCTAGAACCTCGCGCGGACCAGAACATCGGGTCTGTATATGATAATCTTGCAATATGAGTTAAGTGATAGGTTGCAGTTTCATCCAATCTGATATATTTGACACATCGAACCTCGCCTGAACCAGAACATCGGGTCTATATATGGTAATCTTGAAACCTGAGTTAAGTGATAGGTTGCAGTTTTATCCAATCTGATATGTTTTACACCTCGAACCTCGTGCGGACCAGAACATCGGGTATGTATATGGTAATCTTGAAACCTGAGTTAAGTGATAGGTTGCAGTTTCATCCAATCTGATATATTTGACACCTAGAACCTCGCCCTGACGAGAACATCGGGTTTGTATATGGTAAACTTGCAACCTGAGTTAAATGATAGGTTGAAGTTTCATCCAATCTGATATATTTGACACCTCGAACCTCGCGCGGACCAAGACATCCGTCTGTATATGGTAATCTTGCAACCTGAGTTAAGTGATAGGTTTAAGTTTCATCCAATCTGATACATCTGACACCTCGAACCTCGCCCCGACGAAAACATCGGGTTTGTATATGGTAATCTTGCAACCTGAGTTAAGTGATAGGTTGCAGTTTCGTCCATTCAGATATATTTGACACCTAGAACCTCGCCCCGACGAGAACATCGGGTCTGTATATGGTAATATTGCAACCTGAGTTAAGTGATAGGTTTCAGTTACATCCAATCTGATATATTTGACACCTCGAACCTCTCCCCGACGAATAAATCGGGTTTGTATATGGTAATCTTGCAACCTGAGTTAAGTGATAGGTTGCAGTTTCGTCCATTCAGATATATTTGACACCTAGAACCTCGCCCCGACGAGAACATCGGGTCTAAATATGGTAATCTTGCAACCTGAATTAAGTGATAGTTTGCAGTTTCATCCAATATGATATATTTGACACCTCGAACCTTGCGCGGACTAGAACATCAGGTATGTATATGGTAACCTTGCAACCTGAGTTAAGTGATAGGATGCAGTTTCATCCAATATGATATATTTGACACCTAGAACCTCGCGCGGACCAGAACATCGGGTCTGTATATGGTAATCTTGCAACCTTAGTTAAGTGATAGGTTGCAGTTTCATCCAATCTGATATATTTAACACATCGAACCTCTCCCGAACCAAAACATCGGGTCTATATATGGTAATCTTGAAACCTTAGTTAAGTGATAGGTTGCAGTTTCATCCAATCTGATATATTTGACACCTAGAACCTCGATCGGACCAGAACATCGGGTATGTATATGGTAATCTTGCAACCTGACTTAAGTGATAGGTTGCAAGTTCATCCAATCTGGTATATTTGACACCTCGAACCTCACCCCGACGATAACATCGGGTCTGTATATGGTAATCTTGCAACCTGAGTTAAGTGATAGGTTGCAGTTTCGTTCATTCAGATATATTTGAAACCTAGAACCTCGCCCCGGCGAGAACATCGGGTCTGTATATGGTAATCTTGCAACCTGAATTAAGTGATAGGTTGCAGTTTCATCCAATCTGATATATTTGACACCTCGAACCTTGCGCGGACCAGAACATCAGGTCCGTATATGGTAATCTTGCAACCTGAGTTAAGTGATAGGTTGCAGTTTCATCCAATCTGATATATTTGACACCTAGAACCTCGCGTGAACTAGAACATCGGGTCTGTATATGGTAATCTTGCAACCTGAGTTAAGTGATAGGTTGCAGTTTCATCCAATCTGATATAGTTGATACATCGAACCTCGCCCGAAACAAAACATCGGGTCTATATATGGTAATCTTGAAACCTGAGTTAAGTGATAGGTTGCAGTTTCATCCAATCTGATATATTTGACACCTAGAACCTCGCGTGAACTAGAACATCGGGTCTGTATATGGTAATCTTGCAACCTGAGTTAAGTGATAGGTTGCAGTTTCATCCAATCTGATATATTTGACACATCGAACCTCGCCTGAACCCGAACATCGGGTTTATATATGGTAATCTTGAAACCTGAGTTAAGTGATAGGTTGCAGTTTCGTCCATTCTAATATATTTGACACCTCAAACCTCGCGCGGACCAAGACATCCGTCTGTATATGGTAATATTGCAACCTGAGTTAAGTGATAGGTTTCAGTTACATCCTATCTGATATATTTGACACCTCGAACCTCTCCCCGACGAATAAATCGGGTTTGTATATGGTAATCTTGCAATCTGAGTTAAGTGATAGGTTGCAGTTTCGTCAATTCAGATATATTTGACACCTAGAACCTCGCCCCGACGAGAACATCGGGTCTAAATATGGTAATCTTGCAACCTGAATTAAGTGATAGGTTGCAGTTTCATCCAATATGATATATTTGACACCTCGAACCTTGCGCGGACTAGAACATCAGGTATGTATATGGTAACCTTGCAACATGAGTTAAGTGATAGGATGCAGTTTCATCCAATCTGATATATTTGACACCTAGAACCTCGCGCGGACCAGAACATCGGGTCTGTATATGGTAATCTTGCGACCTTAGTTAAGTGATAGGTTGCAGTTTCATCCAATCTGATATATTTAACACATCGAACCTCGCCCGAACCAAAACATCGGGTCTATATATGGTAATCTTGAAACCTTAGTTAAGTGATAGGTTGAAGTTTCATCCAATCTGATATATTTGACACCTAGAACCTCGATCGGACCAGAACATCGGGTATGTATATGGTAATCTTGCAACCTGACTTAAGTGATAGGTTGCAAGTTCATCCAATCTGGTATATTTGACACCTCGAACCTCACCCCGACGATAACATCGGGTCTGTATATGGTAATCTTGCAACCTGAGTTAAGTGATAGGTTGCAGTTTCGTCCATTCAGATATATTTGACACCTAGAACCTCGCCCCGACGAGAACATCGGGTCTAAATATGGTAATCTTGCAACCTGAATTAAGTGATAGGTTGCAGTTTCATCCAATATGATATATTTGACACCTCGAACCTTGCGCGGACTAGAACATCAGGTATGTATATGGTAACCTTGCAACCTGAGTTAAGTGATAGGATGCAGTTTCATCCAATCTGATATATTTGACACCTAGAACCTCGCGTGAACCAGAACATCGGGTCTGTATATGGTAATCTTGCAACCTGAGTTAAGTGATAGGTTGCAGTTTCATCCAATCTGATATATTTGATACATCGAACCTCGCCCGAAACAAAACATCGGGTCTATATATGGTAATCTTGAAACCTGAGTTAAGTGATAGGTTGCAGTTTCATCTAATCTGATATATTTGACACCTAGAACCTCGCTCGGACCAAAACATCGGGTATGTATATGGTAATCTTGCAACCTGACTTAAGTGATAGGTTGCAGTTTCATCCAATCTGGTATATTTGACACCTCGAACCTCTCCCCGACGATAACATCGGGTCTGTATATGGCAATCTTGCAACCTGAGTTAGTTGATAGGTTAAAGTTTCGTCCAATCTGATACATTTGACACATCGAACCTCGCCCGAACCAAAACATCGGGTCTATATATGGTAATCTTGAAACCTGAGTTAAGTGATAGGTTGCAGTTTCATCCAATCTGATATATTTGACACCTAGAACCTCGCGCGGACTAGAAAACCGGGTCTGTATATGATAATCTTGTAACCTGAGTTAAGTGATAGGTTGCAGTTTCATCCAATCTGATATATTTGACACATCGAACCTCGCCTGAACCCGAACATCGGGTCTATATATGGTAATATTGAAACCTGAGTTAAGTGATAGGTTGCAGTTTTATCCAATCTGATATGTTTTACACCTCGAACCTCGCGCGGACCAGAACATCGGGTATGTATACGGTAATCTTGAAACCTGAGTTAAGTGATAGGTTGCAGTTTCATCCAATCTGATATATTTGACACCTGGAAACTCGCCCTGACGAGAACATCGGGTTTGTATATGGTAAACTTGCAACCTGAGTTAAATGATAGGTTGCAGTTTCATCCAATCTGATATATTTGACACCACGAACCTCGCGCGGACCAGGGCATCCGTCTGTATATGGTAATCTTGCAACCTGAGTTAAGTGATAGGTTTAAGTTTCATCCAATCTGATACATCTGACACCTCGAACCTCGCCCCGACGAAATCATCGGGTTTGTATATGGTAATCTTGCAACCTGAGTTAAGTGATAGGTTGCAGTTTCGTCCATTCAGATATATTTGACACCTAGAACCTCGCCCCAACGAGAACATCATGTCTGTATATGGTAATCTTGCAACCTGAGTTAAGTGATAGGTTGCAGTTTCATCCAATCTGATATGTTTGACACCTCGAACCTTGCGCGGACCAGAACATCAGGTCCGTATATGGTAATCTTGCAACCTGAGTTAAGTGATAGGTTACAGTTTCATCCAATCTGATATATTTGACACCTAGAACCTCGCGCGAACCAGAACATCGGGTCTTTATATGGTAATCTTGCAACCTGAGTTAAGTGATAGGTTGCAGTTTCATCCAATCTGATATATTTGATACATCGAACCTCGCCCGAAACAAAACATCGGGTCTATATATAGTAATCTTGAAACCTGAGTTAAGTGATAGGTTGCAGTTTCATCCAATCTGATATATCTGACACCTAGAACCTCGCTCGGACCAGAACATCGGGTATGTATATGGTAATCTTGCAACCTGACTTAAGTGATAGGGTTCAGTGTCATCCAATCTGGTATATTTGACACCTAGAACCTCGCTCGGACCAGAACATCGGGTATGTATATGGTAATCTTGCAACCTGACTTAAGTGATAGGTTGCAGTCTCATCCAATCTGATATATTTGACACCTAGAACCTCGCCCCGACGAGAACATCGGGTCTGTATATGGTAAACTTGCAACCTGAGTTAAGTGATAGATTGCAGTTTCATCCAATCTGATATATTTGACACCTCGAACCTCGCGCGGACCAGGACATCCGTCTGTATATGGTAATCTTGCAACCTGAGTTAAGTGATAGGTTTCAGTTTCATCCAATCTGATATATTTGACACCTCGAACCTCACCCAGACGAAAACATCGGGTCTGTATATGGTAATCTTGCAACCTGAGTTAAGTGATAGGTTGCAGTTTCATCCATTCTAATATATTTGACACCTAGAACCTCGCCCGACGAGAACATCGGGTCTAAATATGGTAATCTTGCAACCTGAGTTAAGTGATAGGTTGCAGTTTCATCCAATCTGATATATTTGACACCTAGAACCTCGCTCGGACCAGAACGTCGGTTATGTATATGGTAATATTGCAACCTGAGTTAAGTGATAGGTTGCAGTTTCATCAAATCTGATATATTTGACAACTCGAACCTCGTGCATACCAGAACAACGGGTTTGTATATGGTAATCTTGCAACCTGAGTTAAGTGATAGGTTTCAGTTTCATCCAATCTGATATATATGACACATCGAACTTCGCCAGGACCAGAATATCGGGTCTGTATATGGTAATCTTGAAACCTGAGTTAAGTGATAGGTTGCAGTTTCATCCAATCTGATATATTTGACACCTCGAACCTCTCCCCGACGAGAACATCGGGTCTGTATATGGTAATCTTGCAACCTGAGTTAAGTGATATGTTGCAGTTTCGTCCATTCTAATATATTTGACAGCTAGAACCTCGCCCTGACGAGAACATCGGGTCTGTATATGGTAATCTTGCAACCTGAATTAAGTGATAGGTTGTAGTTTATCCGATCTGATATATTTGACACCTCGAACCTTGCGCGGACCAGAACATCAGGTCTGTATATGGTATTCTTGCAACCTGAGTTAAGTGATAGGTTGCAGTTTCATCCAATCTGATATATTTGACACCTCGAACCTCGCGTGGACCAGGATATCCATATGTATATGGTAATATTGCAACCTGAGTTAAGTGATAGGTTTCAGTTTCATCCAATATGATATATTTGACACCTCGAACCTCGCCCCGACGAAAACATCGGGTTTGTATATGGTAATCTTGCAACCTGAGTTAAGTGATAGGTTGCAGTTTCGTCCATTCAGATATATTTGATACCTAGAATCTCTCCCCGACGAGAACATCGGGTCTATATATGGTTATCTTGCAACCTGAGTTAAGTGATAGGTTTCAGTTTCATCCAATCTGATATATTTGACAACTCGAACCTCGCCCCGACGAAAAAATCGGGTCTGTATATGGTAATCTTGCAACCTGAGTTAAGTGATAGGTTGCAGTTTCGTCCATTCTAATATATTTGACACCTCGAACCTCGCGCAGACCAGGACATCCGTCTGTATATGGTAATCTTGCAACCTGAGTTAAGTGATAGGTTGCAGTTTCATCAAATCTGATATATTTGACAACTCGAACCTCGTGCATACCAGAACAACGGGTTTGTATATTATAATATTTCAACCTGAGTTAAGTGATAGGTTTCAGTTTCATCCAATCTGATATATATGATACATCGAACTTCGCCAGGACCAGAATATCGGGTCTGTATATGGTAATCTTGAAACCTGAGTTAAGTGATAGGTTGCAGTTTCACCCAATCTGATATATTTGACACCTCGAACCTCTCCCCGACGAGAACATCGGGTCTGTATATGGTAATCTTGCAACCTGAGTTAAGTGATGGGTTGCAGTTTCGTCCATTCTAATATATTTGACAGCTAGAACCTCGCCCTGACGAGAACATCGGGTCTGTATATGGTAATCTTGCAACCTGAATTAAGTGATAGGTTGTAGTTTCATCCGATCTGATATATTTGACACCTCGAACCTTGCGGGGACCAGAACATCAGGTCTGTATATGGTATTCTTGCAACCTGAGTTAAGTGATAGGTTGCAGTTTCATCCAATATGATATATTTGACACCTCGAACCTCGCGTGGACCAGGATATCCATCTGTATATGGTAATATTGCAACCTGAGTTAAGTGATAGGTTTCAGTTTCATCCAATCTGATATATTTGACACCTCGAACCTCGCCCCGACGAAAACATCGGGTTTGTATATGGTAATCTTGCAACATGAGTTAAGTGATAGGTTGCAGTTTCGTCCATTCAGATATATTTGATACCTAGAATCTCGCTCCGACGAGAACATCGGGTCTATATATGGTTATCTTGCAACCTGAGTTAAGTGATAGGTTTCAGTTTCATCCAATCTGACATATTTGACAACTCGAACCTCGCCCCGACGAAAAAATCGGGTCTGTATATGGTAATCTTGCAACCTGAGTTAAGTGATAGGTTGCAGTTTCGTCCATTCTAATATATTTGACACCTCGAACCTCGCGCGGACCAGGACATCCGTCTGTATATGGTAATCTTGCAACCTGAGTGAAGTGATAGGTTTCAGTTTCATCCAATCTGATATATTTGACACCTCGAACCCGCCCCGAAGAATACATCGGGTTTGTATATGGTAATCTTGCAACCTGAGTTAAGTGATAGGTTGCATTTTCGTCCATTCAGATATATTTGACACCTAGAACCTTGCGCGGACCAGAACATCAGGTCCGTATATGGTAATCTTGCAACCTGAGTTAAGTGATAGGTTGCAGTTTCATCCAATCTGATATATTTGACACATAGAACCTCGCCCCGAAGAAAACATCGGGTCTGTATATGCTAATCTTGCAACCTGAGTTAAGTGATAGGTTGCAGTTTCATCCATTCTGATATATTTGACACCTAGAACCTCGCCCCGACGAGTACATCGGGTCTAAATATGGTAATCTTGCAACCTGAGTTAAGTGATAGGTTGCAGTTTCATCCAATCTGATTAATTTGACACCTCGAACCTCGCACAGACCAGAACATCGGGTCTGTATATGGCAATTTTGCAACCTCAGTTAAGTGATAGGTTGCAGTTTCATCTAATTTGATATATTTGACACCTGAAACCTCGCGCGAACCAGAAAGTCGGTTCTGTATATGGTAATATTGCAACCTGAGTTAAGTGATAGGTTGCAGTTTCGTCGATTCAGATATATTTGACACCTAGAACCTCGCCCCGAAGAGATCATCGGGTCTGTATATGGTAATCTTGCAACCTGAGTTAAGTGACAGTTTGCAGTTTCATCCAATCTGATATATTTGATACATCGAACCTCGCCCGAAACAAAACATCGGGTCTATATATGGTAATCTTGAAACCTGAGTTAAGTGATAGGTTGCAGTTTCATCCAATCTGATATATTTGACACCTAGAACCTCGCTCGGACCAGAACATCGGGTATGTATATGGTAATCTTGCAACCTGACTTAAGTGATAGGTTGCAGTTTCATCCAATCTGGTATATTTGACACCTCGAACCTCGCCCCGACGATAACATCGGGTCTGTATATGGTAATCTTGCAACCTGAGTTAAGTGATAGGTTGCAGTTTCGTCGATTCAGATATATTTGACACCTAGAACCTCGCCCCGAAGAGATCATCGGGTCTATATATGGTAATCTTGAAACCTGAGTTAAGTGATAGGTTGCAGTTTCATCCAATCTGATATATTTGCAACCTAGAACCTCGCGCGGACCAGAACATCGGGTCTGTATATGATAATCTTGCAACCTGAGTTAAGTGATAGGTTGCAGTTTCATCCAATATGATATATTTGACACATCGAACCTCGCCTGAACCAGAACATCGGATCTATATATGGTAATCTTGAAACCTGAGTTAAGTGATAGGTTGCAGTTTTATCCAATCTGATATGTTTTACACCTCGAACCTCGCGCGGACCAGAACATCGGGTATGTATATGGTAATCTTGAAACCTGAGTTAAGTGATAGGTTGCAGTTTCATCCAATCTGATATATTTGACACCTAGATCCTCGCCCTGACGAGAACATCGGGTTTGTATATGGTAAACTTGCAACCAGAGTTAAATGATAGGTTGCAGCTTCATCCAATCTGATATATTTGACACCACGAATCTCGCGCGGACCAAGACATCCGTCTGTATATGGTAATCTTGCAACCTGAGTTAAGTGATAGGTTTAAGTTTCATCCAATCTGATACATCTGACACCTCGAACCTCGCCCCGACGAAAACATCGGGTTTGTATATGGTAATCTTGCAACCTGAGTTAAGTGATAGGTTGCAGTTTCATCCATTCAGATATATTTGACACCTAGAACCTCGCCACGACGAGAACATCGGGTCTGTATATGGTAATCTTGCAACCTGAGTTAAGTGATAGGTTTCAGTTTCACCCAAACTGGTATATTTGACACCTCGAACCTCACCCCGACGAAAACACCGGGTCTGTATATGGTAATCTTGCAACCTGAGTTAAGTGATAGGTTGCAGTTTCGTCCATTCTAATATATTTGACACCTCAAACCTCGCGCGAACCAGGACATTCGTCTGTATATGGTAATCTTGCAACCTGAGTTAAGTGATAGGTTTCAGTTACATCCAATCTGATATATTTGACACCTCGAACCTCGCCCCGACGAATAAATCGGGTTTGTATATGGTAATCTTGCAACCTGAGTTAAGTGATAGGTTGCAGTTTCGTCCATTCAGATATATTTGACACCTAGAACCTCGCCCCGACGAGAACATCGGGTCTAAATATGGTAATCTTGCAACCTGAATTAAGTGATAGGTTCAGTTTCACCCAATCTGATATATTTGACACCTCGAACCTTGCACAGACTAGAACATCAGGTCTGTATATGGTAACCTTGCAACCTGAGTTAAGTGATAGGTTGTAGTTTCATCCAATCTGATATATTTGACACCTAGAACCTCGCGCGGACCAGAACATCGGGTCTGTATATGGTAATCTTGCAACTTGAGTTAAGTGATAGGTTGCAGTTTTATCCAATCTGATATATTTAACACATCGAACCTCGCCTGAACCAAACATCGGGTCTATATATGGTAATCTTGAAACCTTAGTTAAGTGATTGGTTGCAGTTTCATCCAATCTGATATATTTGACACCTAGAACCTCGATCGGACCAGAACATCGGGTATGTATATGGTAATATTGAAACCTGAGTTAAGTGATAGGTTGCAGTTTCATCCAATCTGATATTTTTGACACCTAGAACCTCGCCCTGACGAGAACATCGGGTTTGTATATGGTAATCTTGCAACCTGAGTTAAGTGATAGGTTGCAGTTTCATCCAATCTGATATATTTGACACCTAGAACCTCGCTCGGACCGGAACATCGGGTATGTATATGGTAATCTTGCAACCTGACTTAAGTGATAGGTTGCAGTTTCATCCAATCTGGTATATTTGACACCTCGAACCTCGCCCCGACGATAACATCGGGTCTGTATATGGTAATCTTGCAACCTGAGTTAGGTGATAGGTTGCAGTTTCGTCCATTCAGATATATTTGAAACCTAGAACCTCGCCCCGACGAGAACATCGGGTCTGTATATGGTAATATTGCAACCTGAATTAAGTGATAGGTTGCAGTTTCATCCAATCTGACATATTTGACACCTCGAACCTTGCGCGGAAAAGAAAATCAGGTCCGTATATGGTAATCTTGAAACCTGAGTTAAGTGATAAGTTGCAGTTTCATCCAATCTGATATATTTGACACCTCGAACCTCGCACGGACCAGAACATCGGGTCTGTATATGGTAATCTTGCAACCTGAGTTAAGTGATAGGTTGCAGTTTCATCCAATCTGATACATTTGACACATCGAACCTCTCCCGAACCAAAACATCGGGTCTATATATGGTAATCTTGAAACCTGAGTTATGTGATAGGTTGCAGTTTCATCCAATCTGATATATTTGCAACCTAGAACCTCGCGCGGACCAGACCATCGGGTCTGTATATGATAATCTTGCAACCTGAGTTAAGTGATAGGTTGCAGTTTCATCCAATATGATATATTTGACACATCGAACCTCGCCTGAACCAGAACATCGGGTCTATATATGGTAACTTGAAACCTGAGTTAAGTGATAGGTTGCAGTTTTATCCAATCTGATATGTTTTACACCTCGAACCTCGCGCGGACCAGAACATCGGGTATGTATATGGTAATATTGAAACCTGAGTTAAGTGATAGGTTGCAGTTTATCCAATCTGATATTTTTGACACCTAGAACCTCGCCCTGACGAGAACATCGGGTTTGTATATGGTAAACTTGCAACCTGAGTTAAATGATAGGTTGCAGTTTCATCCAATCTGATATATTTGACACCACAAACCTCGCGCGGACCAAGACATCCGTCTGTATATGGTAATCTTGCAACCTGAGTTAAGTGATAGGTTTAAGTTTCATCCAATCTGATACATCTGACACCTCGAACCTCGCCCCGACGAAAACATCGGGTTTGTATATGGTAATCTTGCAACCTGAGTTAAGTGATAGGTTGCAGTTTCGTCCATTCAGATATATTTGACACCTAGAACCTCGCCCCGACGAGAATATCGGGTCTGTATATGGTAATCTTGCAACCTGAGTTAAGTGATAGGTTTCAGTTTCACCCAAACTGATATATTTGACACCTCGAACCTCACCCCGACGAAAACACCGGGTCTGTATATGGTAATCTTGCAACCTGAGTTAAGTGATAGGTTGCAGTTTCGTCCATTCTAATATATTTGACACCTCAAACCTCGCGCGGACCAGGACATTCGTCTGTATATGGTAATCTTGCAACCTGAGTTAAGTGATAGGTTTCAGTTACATCCAATCTGATATATTTGACACCTCGAACCTCGCCCCGACGAATAAATCGGGTTTGTATATGGTAATCTTGCAACCTGAGTTAAGTGATAGGTTGCAGTTTCGTCCATTCAGATATATTTGACACCTAGAACCTCGCCCCGACGAGAACATCGGGTCTAAATATGGTAATCTTGCAACCTGAATTAAGTGATAGGTTCAGTTTCACCCAATCTGATATATTTGACACCTCGAACCTTGCGCGGACTAGAACATCAGGTCTGTATATGGTAACCTTGCAACCTGAGTTAAGTGATAGGTTGTAGTTTCATCCAATCTGATATATTTGACACCTAGAACCTCGCGCGGACCAGAACATCGGGTCTGTATATGGTAATCTTGCAACATGAGTTAAGTGATAGGTTGCAGTTTTATCCAATCTGATATATTTAACACATCGAACCTCGCCTGAACCAAACATCAGGTCTATTAATGGTAATCTTGAAACCTTAGTTAAGTGATTGGTTGCAGTTTCATCCAATCTGATATATTTGACACCTAGAACCTCGATCGGACCAGAACATCGGGTATGTATATGGTAATCTTGCAACCTGACTTAAGTGAAAGTTTGCAAGTTCATCCAATCTGATATATTTGACACCTCGAACCTCACCCCGACGATAACATCGGGTATGTATATGGTAATCTTGCAACCTTAGTTAAGTGATAGGTTGCAGTTTCGTCCATTCAGATATATTTGAAACCTAGAACCTCGCCCCGACGAGAACATCGGGTCTGTATATGGTAATCTTGCAACCTGAATTAAGTGATAGGTTGCAGTTTCATCCAATCTGATATATTTGACACCTCGAACCTTGCGCGGACCAGAACATCAGGTCCGTATATGGTAATCTTGCAACCTGAGTTAAGTGATAGGTTGCAGTTTCATCCAATCTGATATATTTGACACCTCGAACCTCGCGCGAACCAGAACATCGGGTCTGTATATGGTAATCTTGCAACCTGAGTTAAGTGATAGGTTGCAGTTTCATCCAATCTGATATATTTGATACATCGAACCTCGCCCGAAACAAAACATCGGGTCTATATATGGTAATCTTGAAACCTGAGTTAAGTGATAGGTTGCAGTTTCATCCAATCTGATATATTTGACACATCGAACCTCGCCTGAACCAGAACATCGGGTCTATATATGGTAATCTTGAAACCTGAGTTAAGTGATAGGTTTAAGTTTCATCCAATCTGATATGTTTTACACCTCGAACCTCGCGCGGACCAGAACATCGGGTATGTATATGGTAATCTTGAAACCTGAGTTAAGTGATAGGTTGCAGTTTCATCCAATCTGATATATTTGACACCTAGAACCTCGCCCTGACGAGAACATCGGTTTGTATATGGTAAACTTGCAACCTGAGTTAAATGATAGGTTGCAGTTTCATCCAATATGATATATTTGACACCACGAACCTCGCGCGGACCAAGACATCCGTCTGTATATGGTAATCTTGCAACCTGAGTTAAGTGATAGGTTTAAGTTTCATCCAATCTGATACATCTGACACCTCGAACCTCGCCCCGACGAAAACATCGGGTTTGTATATGGTAATCTTGCAACCTGAGTTAAGTGATAGGTTGCAGTTTCGTCCATTCAGATATATTTGACACCTAGAACCTCGCCCCGACGAGAACATCGGGTCTGTATATGGTAATCTTGCAACCTGAGTTAAGTTATAGGTTTAAGTTTCACCCAAACTGATATATTTGACACCTCGAACCTCGCCCCGACGAAAACACCGGGTCTGTATATGGTAATCTTGCAACCTGAGTTAAGTGATAGGTTGCAGTTTCGTCCATTCTAATATATTCGACACCTCAAACCTCGCGCGGACCAGGACATCCGTCTGTATATGGTAATCTTGCAACCTGAGTTAAGTGATAGGTTTCAGTTACATCCAATCTGATATATTTGACACCTCGAACCTCGCCCCGACGAATAAATCGGGTTTGTATATGGTAATCTTGCAACCTGAGTTAAGTGATAGGTTGCAGTTTCGTCCATTCAGATATATTTGACACCTAGAACCTCGCCCCGACGAGAACATCGGGTCTGTATATGGTAATCTTGCAACCTGAGTTAAGTTATAGGTTTAAGTTTCACCCAAACTGATATATTTGACACCTCGAACCTCGCCCCGACGAAAACACCGGGTCTGTATATGGTAATCTTGCAACCTGAGTTAAGTGATAGGTTGCAGTTTCGTCCATTCTAATATATTTGACACCTCAAACCTCGCGCGGACCAGGACATCCGTCTGTATATGGTAATCTTGCAACCTGAGTTAAGTGATAGGTTTCAGTTACATCCAATCTGATATATTTGACACCTCGAACCTCGCCCCGACGAATATATCGGGTTTGTATATGGTAATCTTGCAACCTGAGTTAAGTGATAGGTTGCAGTTTCGTCCATTCAGATATATTTGACACCTAGAACCTCGCCCCGACGAGAACATCGGGTCTAAATATGGTAATCTTGCAACCTGAATTAAGTGATAGGTTGCAGTTTCATCCAATCTGATATATTTGACACCTCGAACCTTGCGCGGACTAGAACATCAGGTCTGTATATGGTAACCTTGCAACCTGAGTTAAGTGATAGGTTGCAGTTTCATCCAATCTGATATATTTGACACCTAGAACCTCGCGCGGACCAGAACATCGGGTCTGTATATGGTAATCTTGCAACCTGAGTTAAGTGATAGGTTGCAGTTTCATCCAATCTGATATATTTAACACATCGAACCTCGCCCGAACCAAAACATCGGGTCTATATATGGTAATCTTGAAACCTTAGTTAAGTGATAGGTTGCAGTTTCATCCAATCTGATATATTTGACACCTAGAACCTCGATCGGACCAGAACATCGGGTATGTATATGGTAATCTTGCAACCTGACTTAAGTGATAGGTTGCAAGTTCATCCAATATGGTATATTTGACACCTCGAACCTCACCCCGACGATAACATCGGGTCTGTATATGGTAATCTTGCAACCTGAGTTAAGTGATAGGTTGCAGTTTCGTTCATTCAGATATATTTGAAACCTAGAACCTCGCCCCGACGAGAACATCGGGTCTGTATATGGTAATCTTGCAACCTGAATTAAGTGATAGGTTGCAGTTTCATCCAATCTGATATATTTGACACCTCGAACCTTGCGCGGACCAGAACATCAGGTCCGTATATGGTAATCTTGCAACCTGAGTTAAGTGATAGGTTGCAGTTTCATCCAATCTGATATATTTGACACCTCGAACCTCGCTCAGACCAGAACATCGGGTCTATATATGGTAATCTTGAAACCTGAGTTAAGTGATAGGTTGCAGTTTCATCCAATCTGATATATTTGATACATCGAACCTCGCCCGAAACAAAACATCGGGTCTATATATGGTAATCTTGAAACCTGAGTTAAGTGATAGGTTGGTGTTTCATCCAATCTGATATATTTGACACCTAGTACCTCGCGCGGACTAGAACATCGGGTCTGTATATGATAATCTTGCAACCTGAGTTAAGTGATAGGTTGCAGTTTCATCCAATCTGATATATTTGACACATCGAACCTCGCCTGAACCAGAACATCGGGTCTATATATGGTAATCTTGAAACCTGAGCTAAGTGATAGGTTGCAGTTTTTTCCAATCTGATATGTTTTACACCTCGAACCTCGCGCGGACCAGAACATCGGGTATGTATATGGTAATCTTGATACCTGAGTTAAGTGATAGGTTGCAGTTTCATCCAATCTGATATATTTGACACCTGGAACCTCGCCCTGACGAGAACATCGGGTTTGTATATGGTAAACTTGCAACCTGAGTTAAATGATAGGTTGCAGTTTCATCCAATCTGATATATTTGACACCACGAACCTCGCGCGGACCAGGGCATCTGTCTGTATATGGTAATCTTGTAACCTGAGTTAAGTGATAGGTTTAAGTTTCATCCAATCTGACACCTCGAACCTCGCCCCGACGAAAACATCGGGTTTGTATATGGTAATCTTGCAACCTGAGTTAAGTGATAGGTTGCAGTTTCATCCAATCTGATATATTTGACACCTAGAACCTCGCCCCAACGAGAACATCAGGTCTGTATATGGTAATCTTGCAACCTGATTTAAGTGATAGGTTGCAATTTCATCCAATCTGATATATTTGACACCTCGAACCTTGCGCGGACCAGAACATCAGGTCCGTATATGGTAATCTTGCAACCTGAGTTAAGTGATAGGTTGCAGTTTCATCCAATCTGATATATTTGACACCTAGAACCTCGCGCGAACCAGAACATAGGGTCTTTATATGGTAATCTTGTAACCTGAGTTAAGTGATAGGTTGCAGTTTCATCCAATCTAATATATTTGATACATCGAACCTCGCCCGAAACAAAACATCGGGTCTATATATGGTAATCTTGAAACCTGAGTTAAGTGATAGGTTGCAGTTTCATCCAATCTGATATATTTGACACCTAGAACCTCGCTCGGACCAGAACATCGGGTATGTATATGGTAATCTTGCAACCCGACTTAAGTGATAGGTTGCAGTTTCATCCAATCTGGTATATTTGACACCTCGAACCTCGCCCCGACGATAACATCGGGTCTGTACATGGTAATCTTGCAACCTGAGTGATGAGTGCTAAAAAGCGCATATTTCTATATATTTTTCTTGGCATTTAACTCATCTTTTGTGCATTAATTCTACATTTTATCCCATATTCTGTATTTTCATTGTCTTCAAGAATAAATATTTTTCTTAATTAATTTTGCATTTTTATGTAATAAATAAAGTCGGATGACTTGCGGAGCAGAAAAGTGGTGAAAATCCAGGAAGAATTACGCAAGGAAGCCGCAAAGAATGGAGCGCACGTCCAAAAAGCTAGGAATGGGCTCAAGAAGGAAGAATTGTTCTTAAAGAAGATATGGGCTTGGCATACCCAAGGCCCAAAACCCTTACCCAAACCCATTTTCTATATCCATACCCGCCTCTATTCTCTGCCGTGAGATCGGATCCATCTCATCATCCAATGGTCGCTTCTTCATCGTTCATCAAAATCTGAAGTCCCTGCAAAACACCATAGTACCTAAATTCCAAGCCTTCAGATTAGATCACATTTAGATCCTACGGTCGCTTCTTTGCATGCTCATCAAATCTCGATACTTCCGCTTAACACTACAACACCTAACCTCGATCTTCGCCGTCAGTTTTGATGTATCTCGTTATCCAATGGTCTCCCCTCATCCATTTCCATCGCGCCGTTGGATCATTCCATCATCCTATAATCCTACGGTCCAGCTTCGCGAAACATCAAAATCCTCTACACCTGCTCAACACACTAGTATCCTATACCTATACCCTAACCAAACGCCCCCTCCTTCTTCTCCATCGACCTCTTCTCTTCCCCCCCCTCTCTGCAACAGAACCACCTTCTCCATCATCACCACTACCCACTCCACTGCCACGCCACCACCTCTACCTGTCTCACATCATCCCTAAACTACCAACCCATCATCACCCCCTAACTATCTAGCCCCCTATTCCCTCAATCTCTCACGTTTCTTCCCTGAAACCCTAAGCGTGAGAGGTTGATGAAGTAGGTGACCTAGAGAAGAAATCAAGGTATGGGAAAGGCACCAGGAGAAGCAGAGAAGACATGGGTCGATGCTAATTGAGGAGATTTGTCACATCAAGGTAAGAAAAAAAACCCAAACCCTAATTTCAGTTAATTTGGGGATTTTCGAGTAAACTCTAATTACTGTTAGGGAGAAGCATGGAGGAGCATTATAGAAGATATGGGTATGATTTGTACTGTCAAATTAGGTAGAAATAATTTACCTAATTTCTATTTTATTTTAGGGATTTTTTGGGAAGAACCCTAACTTGTAATTGGGTATAAATATGACTGTGGGTGTGATGTAAAGGCTTATGCTGGAATAGCCAGTGTCCAGAACTTTGATGTTCTGTATATGTTGTTTTCTTGGTATTCACTGTGTAATGTTCATGTTCGGTTTTGTGTAATGTTCATGTGTTTAATTCCTTTCCCTGTTTTATTGTCCTGTTGATGTTGTTGTTAATGTGATGTTTTGGGAGAACTGGATTAGCCAGTCTCTCCAATTTTTGTGTTGTTCCTGTTAATCATGTGTTGTTCCATCTGTTCTCTCATGTTCTCATTAGCTGAGGCTCAGATGAAGCTTTAGTGGACTGTTAGGTAGTGGAATGTTAGGTTAGAAGCCTTAGTGCACTGAATTGATTGAGCAATGGGAGAAATCAGTGCTCACTAGTGCTTGTGATTGATTGTACTGTCAAAAGACAGTCAATACTAGGAGCACATCAGTTGAGCAAGCTGATTATCTTGCTATTCCCTTTTTGTATGCTTAGGATCTTAAGTTGGCCTTAACTGTCACTTAGTTCCATTAGGGATTCAACCTAGAACTACATTATCTGGATAGGTCACAAGGTGGATTCATAACCTAGTTGTGTTGTTTCTCTGTTTTGTATATGTAGTTTTGCTCCCCTGCCATTGCCCTTGGCTTAGGCCTTGGTTCTTTCTCTTTGCTTCATTTCCATTGCCATCTTCACTGCCATTTTCACCATTTCCTTTGCTTTTCTTCACTATCACTCTCCACTGTCACTGTCACCTGTTTTGTGTTTTGTATTTGTATCTGTTTTCTTGTGTTTATTGTTTTATCATCCATTGTCTCATTATTTCACTACCATCTTCATTGCTTTGTAAATATCACAGCTTCACTGCCACTATTTGCTCTTTCTTCTCATTTGTTTCTCCTGTTCTTGTTACTGCATTCATTACCTTGTTTTACAAAAGCATAGTGTAATCTAGTTCATAGCTCAGAAGCCTAGCTAATCTAAAGGCCCAGCCAACTGAGCCCAAGGCTCAGTTCATTCCAAAAATCAAAGGTCCAGTCCACTGTGGACTTAATCAAAGCCCAAGGCCCAGTGCAATTCAAAAGACCAAAAGCCCATAAGTTCACAGTCAATCCAAAAGCCCACTGAGCCCAAAACCATTTCATTGTTACAAAAACCCACTAAGCCCAAAGCACAATTAGAAGCCCAATAGCAATTTAGAGCCCAAATAGCTAGAAACTCCAAACACCCCCAGTCTCTGTGGATCGACCCGTACTTGCACGAGCTACAACTGACGACCGTGCACTTGCGGTATTACTGTAGGCCCGCGTTTTTATTTCGCTTCAATTTTATACGCTTTCCCGGGCCCACCAAGTTTTTGGCCACCAAGTTTTTGGTGCCGTTGCCGGGGACTCGGGTTTGTTTCTCTAGTAGTTTTATTAGCTATTTTTGCATTTCACTGCATAGCATTTGCATCTGCATCTGCTTCACTTCATTTGCTGTTGGACCTGCTGTTCTGAACCAGTTTTTCCTCTGCTGGGACGCCACCAAGGAAAAGAACCAAAGCCCAACTGGGTTTTTGCAACAATATCAGAGCAGCTGGGCTGTGCTTAAAAGGTAACCCATTTAAGAGAACCCAAATTGTGGGCTTCCAATTTTTAATTGTGGGCTTGTAATATTAAAGCCAATTTTTGGGCTTTTTATTTTCTGTTGGGTTTGTAATTAATTTTTGTGGGCTTGTTTGTTTAATTTGTGGGCTTGTTTAAATTCTTTCATTGGACTTGTATTTTTGACTCTGGGTTTAAACCCAGCTGAGCTTGTAACCGATTGTGGGCTTGTTTCCACTCAAGAGTGGACCTCGAAACCAAAGTTTTAAAACAAACATCGGGCCTTAACCAACTGGGCCAAATTAAACTTTCAAAATTAAAACTTAGTGTTTCGTGGGCCGCAGCCTTCCTCCCATTCCATTAGAGGACCAACAGTGGGCTTGCTCCCAATTTCAAAAACCAAAAATTTCTCCCATAAAAACCAAAGTTTTCCAAATGTTTCCCTAAAAACCAAAATTTTTCTTTTTCCCATCAAAACCAAATGTCTCCCGACAAAACCAAATTTTTCCCAAAAAGTCCAATCCCATTAAAAACCAAATTTTCTTGTAGATAATGTGTTAGTTAAATTTCCTTTTGTATATATTTTGTGCTCATCCATTGTGACTCCGAATATGTTGGAGTTTTGCCTTGGATAACGGAGTTTTAATTCTGCTTTCGCCGAAATCGGGTATTCTCTCTCCTTTTACTCTATTCAGCATGTCCCTTTCCATATGTTGCATTTTAATTCTTTCCATATTTTTTAAACATTGAGGACAATGTTTAGTTTAGGTTTGGGGGTATAGAGTAGATACCACGATAATATGCTATAATTGAAATCAAACTCCATCTTTTTGAAAAAATTGAAAAATTCCAAAAAAAATAAAAAATGATAAAAAAACATAAAAATGGAGCTAATTTACCTTAAAAATGTTGACTCTTGTGCAAATATGTAATTATTAGGAGTCTTAGTCTAGATATTTAGGCACCCTGATTCTAGCACAATTCACATAGTGATAAGAAATTTGCACGCGCACGATCTACCAATACATGTATGGCCTCGATCTTCAAGGTGTTTGATAGGAAGTTACGATTGCCAATCACTTTAGAATACTGAACGAAACTTGACTAGCTTGTTCTTTGGTTGGTTGGGATAGAAGGTGGAGGTTACATTAAGAAAGACAACCATCGAATTTAACTGGGTGCATCAAAAAGGGCTACCTCTTGCAAAGTGTCATGTAATCTTTTGTTTCCTTTTGTACATGTATCAAAAGTGTTTCCAAAAAAATCAAGTATTTATCAATTCCATCATCTCTTGTTCCAAAAATAAAAAGAGAATAGTCAATGTAAATAAGAGTCATGTAAAGAGTCATTTTGTTGTTTCATTGTAATAAGCAAGGAGGGTGTATGCCATTGATGTACAACGCGAGTAATTGTGAAATACCTCCAACTCATTCACAATTCTCGTAAAGTCCGGACAGCTAGCTAGATTTCGACCTTGGTTCTTAGCCTGAGAAACTATCTCTTGGTGATTAGTAGTCATGACTTCAGATCTTTCTTTACACATGTGTAGATACACTTTACACTCTTATCACATGTCTTTTTTTTTGTTATCAGTGCTAGGATTGTGCCTTCGATAGCTAGATTGACATCTCCATTTTGCTGTGAGCTTAAACTGTTTTGCACATGTCACATTTGATGGAATCTGAGCTTATATTTTGACCTAGAACTTTGTAGGTACGTTCTAAGCAAACCTTCACGAGACTTCAACTCGTCCACTAGTGACACTTAGTGGTTTAAAAGGCTTAGTGCATACGCTAAATGCATTCGAGAGACCAGCGACAGTGGTATAGGTAGGATTTCCTTAGTTTTGTTTTACTTGAGGACAAGTAAAATTCAGGTTTGGGGGTATTTGATGAGTGCTAAAAAGCGCATATTTCTATATATTTTTCTTGGCATTTAACTCATCTTTTGTGCATTAATTCTACATTTTATCCCATATTCTGTATTTTCATTGTTTTCAAGAATAAATATTTTTCTTAATTAATTTTGCATTTTTAGGTAATAAATAAAGTCGGATGACTTGCGGAGCAGAAAAGTGGTGAAAATCCAGGAAGAATTACGCAAGGAAGCCGCAAAGAATGGAGCGCACGTCCAAAAAGCTAGGAATGGGCTCAAGAAGGAAGAATTGTTCTTAAAGAAGATATGGGCTTGGCATACCCAAGGCCCAAAACCCTTACCCAAACCCATTTTCTATATCCATACCCGCCTCCATTCTCAGCCGTGAGATCGGATCCATCTCATCATCCAATGGTCGCTTCTTCATCGTTCATCAAAATATGAAGTCCCTGCAAAACACCATAGTACCTAAATTCCAAGCCTTCAGATTAGATCACATTTAGATCCTACGGTCGCTTCTTTGCCTGCTCATCAAATCTCGATACTTCCGCTTAACACTACAACACCTAACCTCGATCTTCGCCGTCAGTTTTGATGTATCTCGTCATCCAACGGTCTCCCCTCATCCATTTCCATCGCGCCGTTGGATCATTCCATCATCCTATAATCCTACGGTCCAGCTTCGCGAAACATCAAAATCCTCTACACCTGCTCAACACACTAGTATCCTATACCTATACCCTAACCAAACGCCCCCTCCTTCTTCTCCATCGACTTCTTCTCTTCCCCCCCCCTCTCTGCAACAGAACCACCTTCTCCATCATCACCACTACCCACTCCACTGCCACGCCACCACCTCTACCTGTCTCACATCATCCCTAAACTACCAACCCATCATCACCCCCTAACTATCTAGCCCCCTATTCCCTCAATCTCTCACGTTTCTTCCCTGAAACCCTAAGCGTGAGAGGTTGATGAAGTAGGTGACCTAGAGAAGAAATCAAGGTATGGGAAAGGCACCAGGAGAAGCAGAGAAGACATGGGTCGATGCTAATTGAGGAGATTTGTCACATCAAGGTAAGAAAAAAAACCCAAACCTTAATTTCAGTTAATTTGGGGATTTTCGAGTAAACTCTAATTACTGTTAGGGAGAAGCATGGAGGAGCATTATAGAAGATATGGGTCTGATTTGTACTGTCAAATTAGGTTGAAATAATTTACCTAATTTCTGTTTGATTTTAGGGATTTTTTGGGAAGAACCCTAACTTGTAATTGGGTATAAATATGACTGTGGGTGTGATGTAAAGGCTTATGCTGGAATAGCCAGTGTCCAGAACTTTGATGTTCTGTATATGTTGTTTTCTTGGTATTCACTGTGTAATGTTCATGTTCGTTTTTGTGTAATGTTCATGTGTTTAATTCCTTTCCCTGTTTTATTGTCCTGTTGATGTTGTTGTTAATGTGATGTTTTGGGAGAACTGGATTATCCAGTCTCTCCAATTTTTGTGTTGTTCCTGTTAATCATGTGTTGTTCCATATGTTCTCTCATGTTCTCATTAGCTGAGGCTCAGATGAAGCTTTAGTGTACTGTTAGGTAGTGGAATGTTAGGTTAGAAGCCTTAGTGCACTGAATTGATTGAGCAATGGGAGAAATCAGTGCTCACTAGTGCTTGTGATTGATTGTACTGTCAAAAGACAGTCAATACTAGGAGCACATCAGTTGAGCAAGCTGATTATCTTGCTATTCCCTTTTTGTATGCTTAGGATCTTAAGTTGTCCTTAACTGTCACTTAGTTCCATTAAGGATTCAACCTAGAACTACACTATCTGGCTAGGTCACAAGGTGGATTCATAACCTAGTTGTGTTGTTTCTCTGTTTTGTATATGTAGTTTTGCTCCCCTGCCATTTCCCTTGGCTTAGGCCTTGGTTCTTTCTCTTTGCTTCATTTCCATTGCCATCTTCACTGCCATTTTCACCATTTCCTTTGCTTTTCTTCACTATCACTCTCCACTGTCACTGTCACCTGTTTTGTGTTTTGTATTTGTATCTGTTTTCTTGTGTTTATTGTTTTATCATCCATTGTCTCATTATTTCACTACCATATTCATTGCTTTGTAAATATCACAGCTTCACTGCCACTATTTGCTCTTTCTTCTCATTTGTTTCTCCTGTTCTTGTTACTGCATTCATTACCTTGTTTTACAAAAGCCCAGTGTAATCTAGTTCATAGCTCAGAAGCCTAGCTAATCTAAAGGCCCAGCCAACTGAGCCCAAGGCTCAGTTCATTCCAAAAATCAAAGGTCCAGTCCACTGTGGACTTAATCAAAGCCCAAGGCCCAGTGCAATTCAAAAGACCAAAAGCCCATAAGTTCACAGTCAATCCAAAAGCCCACTGAGCCCAAAACCATTTCATTGTTACAAAAACCCACTAAGCCCAAAGCACAATTAGAAGCCCAATAGCAACTTAGAGCCCAAATAGCTAGAAACTCCAAACACCCCCAGTCTCTGTGGATCGACCCGTACTTGCACGAGCTACAACTGACGACCGTGCACTTGCGGTATTACTGTAGGCCCGCGTTTTTATTTCGCTTCAATTTTATACGCTTTCCCGGGCCCACCACTGAGTTAGGTGATAGGTTGCAGTTTCGTCCATTCAGATATATTTGAAACCTAGAACCTCGCCCCGACGAGAACATCGGGTCTGTATATGGTAATCTTGCAACTTGAATTAAGTGATAGGTTGCAGTTTCATCCAATCTGATATATTTGACACCTCGAACCTTGCAAAGACAAGAACATCAGGTCCGTATATGGTAATCTTGAAACCTGAGTTAAGTGATAAGTTGCAGTTTCATCCAATATGATATATTTGACACCTCGAACCTCGCGCGGACCAGTACATCGGGTCTGTGTATGGTAATCTTCCAACCTGAGTTAAGTGATAGGTTGCAGTTTCATCCAATCTGATACATTTGACACATCGAACCTCGCCCGAACCAAAACATCGGGTCTATATATGGTAATCTTGAAACCTGAGTTAAGTGATAGGTTGCAGTTTCATCCAATCTGATATATTTGACACCTAGAACCTCGCGCGGACCAGAACATCGGGTATGTATATGATAATCTTGCAAAATGAGTTAAGTGATAGGTTGCAGTTTCATCCAATCTGATATATTTGACACATCGAACCTCGCCTGAACCAGAACATCGGGTCTATATATGGTAATCTTGAAACCTGAGTTAAGTGATAGGTTTAAGTTTCATCCAATCTGATATGTTTTACACCTCGAACCTCGCGCGGACCAGAACATCGGGTATGTATATGGTAATCTTGAAACCTGAGTTAAGTGATAGGTTGCAGTTTCATCCAATCTGATATATTTGACACCTAGAACCTCGCCCTGACGAGAACATCGGTTTGTATATGGTAAACTTGCAACCTGAGTTAAATGATAGGTTGCAGTTTCATCCAATCTGATATATTTGACACCACGAACCTCGCGCGGACCAAGACATCCGTCTGTATATGGTAATCTTGCAACCTGAGTTAAGTGATAGGTTTAAGTTTCATCCAATCTGATACATCTGACACCTCGAACCTCGCCCCGACGAAAACATCGGGTTTGTATATGGTAATCTTGCAACCTGAGTTAAGTGATAGGTTGCAGTTTCGTCCATTCAGATATATTTGACACCTAGAACCTCGCCCCGACGAGAACATCGGGTCTGTATATGGTAATCTTGCAACCTGAGTTAAGTTATAGGTTTAAGTTTCACCCAAACTGATATATTTGACACCTCGAACCTCGCCCCGACGAAAACACCGGGTCTGTATATGGTAATCTTGCAACCTGAGTTAAGTGATAGGTTGCAGTTTCGTCCATTCTAATATATTTGACACCTCAAACCTCGCGCGGACCAGGACATCCGTCTGTATATGGTAATCTTGCAACCTGAGTTAAGTGATAGGTTTAAGTTTCATCCAATCTGATACATCTGACACCTCGAACCTCGCCCCGACGAAAACATCGGGTTTGTATATGGTAATCTTGCAACCTGAGTTAAGTGATAGGTTGCAGTTTCGTCCATTCAGATATATTTGACACCTAGAACCTCGCCCCGACGAGAACATTGGGTCTGTATATGGTAATCTTGCAACCTGAGTTAAGTGATAGGTTTCAGTTTCATCCAATCTGATATATTTGACACCTCGAACCTCGCCACGACGAAAACACCGGGTCTGTATATGGTAATCTTGCAACCTGAGTTAAGTGATAGGTTGCAGTTTCGTCCATTCTAATATATTTGACACCTCAAACCTCGCGCGGACCAGGACATCCGTCTGTATATGGTAATCTTGCAACCTGAGTTAAGTGATAGGTTTCAGTTTCATCCAATCTGATATATTTGACACCTCGAACCTCGCCCCGACGAATAAATCGGGTTTGTATATGGTAATCTTGCAACCTGAGTTAAGTGATAGGTTGCAGTTTCGTCCATTCAGATATATTTGACACCTAGAACCTCGCCCCGACGAGAACATCGGGTCTAAATATGGTAATCTTGCAACCTGAATTAAGTGATAGGTTGCAGTTTCATCCAATCTGATATATTTGACACCTCGAACCTTGCGCGGACTAGAACATCAGGTCTGTATATGGTAACCTTGCAACCTGAGTTAAGTGATAGGTTGCAGTTTCATCCAATCTGATATATTTGACACCTAGAACCTCGTGCGGACCAGAACATCGGGTCTGTATATGGTAATCTTGCAACCTGAGTTAAGTGATAGGTTGCAGTTTCATCCAATCTGATATATTTAACACATCGAACCTCGCCCGAACCAAAACATCGGGTCTATATATGGTAATCTTGAAACCTTAGTTAAGTGATAGGTTGCAGTTTCATCCAATCTGATATATTTGACACCTAGAACCTCGATCGGACCAGAACATCGGGTATGTATATGGTAATCTTGCAACCTGACTTAAGTGATAGGTTGCAAGTTCATCCAATATGGTATATTTGACACCTCGAACCTCACCCCGACGATAACATCGGGTCTGTATATGGTAATCTTGCAACCTGAGTTAAGTGATAGGTTGCAGTTTCGTTCATTCAGATATATTTGAAACCTAGAACCTCGCCCCGACGAGAACATCGGGTCTGTATATGGTAATCTTGCAACCTGAATTAAGTGATAGGTTGCAGTTTCATCCAATCTGATATATTTGACACCTCGAACCTCGCACGGACCAGAACATCGGGTCTGTATATGGTAATCTTGCAACCTGAGTTAAGTGATAGGTTGCAGTTTCATCCAATCTGATACATTTGACACATCGAACCTCGCCCGAACCAAAACATCGGGTCTATATATGGTAATCTTGAAACCTGAGTTAAGTGATAGGTTGCAGTTTCATCCAATCTGATATATTTGACACCTAGAACCTCGCGCGGACCAGAACATCGGGTCTGTATATGATAATCTTGCAACCTGAGTTAAGTGATAGGTTACAGTTTCATCCAATCTGATATATTTGACACATCGAACCTCGCCTGAACCAGAACATCGGGTCTATATATGGTAATCTTGAAACCTGAGTTAAGTGATAGGTTGCAGTTTTATCCAATCTGATATGTTTTACACCTAGAACCTCGTGCGGACCAGAACATCGGGTATGTATATGGTAATCTTGAAACCTGAGTTAAGTGATAGGTTGCAGTTTCATCCAATCTGATATATTTGACACCTAGAACCTCGCCCTGACGAGAACATCGGGTTTGTATATGGTAAACTTGCAACCTGAGTTAAATGATAGGTTGCAGTTTCATCCAATCTGATATATTTGACACCACGAACCTCGCGCGGACCAGGACATCCTTCTGTATATGGTAATCTTGCAACCTGAGTTAAGTGATAGGTTTAAGTTTCATCCAATATGATACATCTGACACCTCGAACCTCGCCCCGACGAATAAATCGGGTTTGTATATGGTAATCTTGCAACCTGAGTTAAGTGATAGGTTGAAGTTTCGTCCATTCAGATATACTTGACACCTAGAACCTCGCCCCGACGAGAACATCGGGTCTGTATATGGTAATCTTGCAACCTGAGTTAAGTGATAGGTTTCAGTTTCACCCAAACTGATATATTTGACACCTCGAACCTCGCCCCGAGGAAAACACCGGGTCTGTATATGGTAATCTTGCAACCTGAGTTAAGTGATAGGTTGCAAATTCGTCGATTCTAATATATTTGACACCTCAAACCTCGCGCGGACCAGGACATCCGTCTGTATATGGTAATCTTGCAACCTGAGTTAAGTGATAGGTTTCAGTTACATCCAATCTGATATATATTTGACACCTCGAACCTTGCGCGGACTAGAACATCAGGTCTGTATATGGTAGCCTTGCAACCAGAGTTAAGTGATAGGTTGCAGTTTCATCCAATCTGATATATTTGACACCTAGAACCTCGCGCGGACCAGAACATCGGGTCTGTATATGGTAATCTTGCAACCTGAGTTAGGTGATAGGTTGCAGTTTCATCCAATCTGATATATTTAACACGTCGAACCTCGCCCGAACCAAAACATCGGGTCTATATATGGTAATCTTGAAACCTTAGTTAAGTGATAGGTTGCAGTTTCATCCAATCTGATATATTTGACACCTAGAACCTCGATCGGACCAGAACATCGGGTATGTATATGGTAATCTTGCAACCTGACTTAAGTGATAGGTTGCAAGTTCATCCAATCTGGTATATTTGACACCTCGAACCTCGCCCCGACGATAACATCGGGTATGTATATGGTAATCTTGCAACCTGAGTTAAGTGATAGGTTGCAGTTTCGTCCATTCAGATATATTTGAAACCTAAAACCTCGCCCCGACGAGAACATCGGGTCTGCATATGGTAATCTTGCAACCTGAATTAAGTGATAGGTTGCAGTTTCATCCAATCTGATATATTTGACACCTCGAACCTTGCACGGACCAGAACATCAGGTCCGTATATGGTAATCTTGCAACCTGAGTTAAGTGATAGGTTGCAGTTTCATCCAATCTGATATATTTGACACCTAGAACCTCGCGCGGACTAGAACATCGGGTCTGTATAAAGTTATCTTGCAACCTGAGTTAAGTGATAAGTTGCAGTTTCATCCAATCTGATACATTTGACACATCGAACCTCGCCCGAACCAAAACATCGGGTCTATATATGGTAATCTTGTAACCTGAGTTAAGTGATAGGTTGCAGTTTCATCCAATCTGATATATTTGACACCTAGATCCTCGCGCGGACCAGATCATCGGGTCTGTATATGATAATCTTGCAACATGAGTTAAGTGATAGGTTGCAGTTTCATCCAATCTGATATATTTGACACATCGAACCTCGCCCCGACGAGAACATCAGGTCTGTATATGGTAAACTTGCAACCTGAGTTAAATGATAGGTTGCAGTTTTATCCAATCTGATATGTTTTACACCTCGAACCTCGCGGGGACCAGAACATCGGGTATGTATATGGTAATCTTGAAACCTGAGTTAAGTGAAAGGTTGCAGTTTCATCCAATCTGATATATTTGACACCTAGAACCTCGCCCCGACGAGAACATCGGGTCTGTATATGGTAAACTTGCAACCTGAGTTAAATGATAGGTTGCAGTTTCATCCAATCTGAGATATTTGACACCTCGAACCTCGCGCGGACCAGGACATCCATCTGTATTTGGTAATCTTGCAACCTGAGTTAAGTGATAGGTTTAAGTTTCATCCAATCTGATATATCTGACACCTCGAACCTCGCCCCGACGAAAACATCGGGTCTGTATATGGTAATCTTGCAACCTGAGTTAAGTGATAGGTTGCAGTTTCATCCATTCTGATATATTTGATACCTAGAACCTCGCCCCGACGAGAACACCGGGTCTAAATATGGTAATCTTGCAACCTGAGTTAAGTGATAGGTTGCAGTTTCATCCAATCTGATATATTTTTCACCTCGAACCGCGCGCAGAACAAAAAAAAGAGTCTGTATATGGTAATCTTGCAACCTGAGTTATGTGATAGGTTGCAGTTTCATCCAATCTGATATATTTGACACCTAGAACCTCGCGCGGACCTGAACATCGGTTCTATATATGGTAATATTGCAACCTGAGTTAAGTGATAGGTTGCAGTTTCATCAAATCTGATATATTTGATACCTCGAACCTCGTGCAGACCAAAACAACGGGTTTGTATATGGTAATCTTGTAACCTGAGTTAAGTGATAGGTTGCAGTTTCATCCAATCTGATATATATGACACATCGAACTTCGCCAGGACCAGAATATCGGGTCTGTATATGGTAATCTTGAAACCTGAGTTAAGTGATAGGTTGTAGTTTCATCCAATCTGATATATTTGACACCTAGAACCTCGGTCGGATCAGAACATCGGGTCTATATATGGTAATCTTGCAACCTAAGTTAAGTGATAGGTTGAAGTTTCATCTAATTTGATATATTTGATACCTCGAACCTCGCGCGGACCAGAATATCGGGTATGTATATGGTAATCATGCAACCTGAGTTAAGTGATAGGTTGCAGTTTCATCGACTCTCTTATATTTGACACCTAGAACCTCGCCCGGACCAGAACATCGAGTCTGCATATGGTAATCTTGCAACCTGAGTTAAGTGATATGTTGCAGTTTCATCAAATCTGATATATTTGACACCTCGAACCTCGCCCCGACGAGAACATCGGGTTTGTATATGGTAATACTGCAACCTGAGTTAAGTGATAGGTTGCAGTTTCATCCATTCTGATATATTTGACACCTCGAACTTCGCCCCGACGAGAACATCGGGTTTGTATATGGTAATCTTGCAACCTGAGTTAAGTGATAGGTTGCAGTTTCATCCAATCTGTTATATTTGATACCTCGAACCTCGCGCGTACCAGAGCATCGGGTCTGTATATGGTAATCTTGCAACCTGAGTTAAGTGATAGGTTGCAGTTTCATCCAATCTGATACATTTGACACATCGAACCTCGCCCGAACCAAAACATCGGGTCTATATATGGTAATCTTGAAACCTGAGTTAAGTGATAGGTTGCAGTTTCATCCAATCTGATATATTTGACACCTAGAACCTCGCGAGGACCAGAACATCGGGTCTGTATATGATAATCTTGCAACCTGAGTTAAGTGATAGGTTGCAGTTTCATCCAATCTGATATATTTGACACATCGAACCTCGCCTGAACCAGAACATCGGGTCTATATATGGTAATCTTGAAACCTGAGTTAAGTGATAGGTTGCAGTTTTATCCAATCTGATATGTTTTACACCTCGAACCTCGCGCGGACCAGAACATCGGGTATGTATATGGTAATCTTGAAACCTGAGTTAAGTGATAGGTTTCAATTTCATCCAATCTGATATATTTGACACCTAGAACCTCGCCCTGAAGAGAACATCGGGTTTGTATATGGTAAACTTGCAACCTGAGTTAAATGATAGGTTGCAGTTTCATCCGATCTGATATATTTGACACCACGAACCTCGCGCGGACCAGGACATCTGTCTGTATATGGTAATCTTGCAACCTGAGTTAAGTGATAGGTTTAAGTTTCATCCAATCTGATACATCTGACACCTCGAACCTCGCCCCGACGAATACATCGGGTTTGTATATGGTAATCTTGCAACCTGAGTTAAGTGATAGGTTGCAGTTTCGTCCATTCAGATATATTTGACACCTAGAACCTCGCCCCGACGAGAACATTGGGTCTGTATATGGTAATCTTGCAACCTGAGTTAAGTGATAGGTTTCAGTTTCATCCAATCTGATATATTTGACACCTCGAACCTCGCCACGACGAAAACACCGGGTCTGTATATGGTAATCTTGCAACCTGAGTTAAGTGATAGGTTGCAGTTTCGTCCATTCTAATATATTTGACACCTCAAACCTCGCGCGGACCAGGACATCCGTCTGTATATGGTAATCTTGCAACCTGAGTTAAGTGATAGGTTTCAGTTTCATCCAATCTGATATATTTGACACCTCGAACCTCGCCCCGACGAATAAATCGGGTTTGTATATGGTAATCTTGCAACCTGAGTTAAGTGATAGGTTGCAGTTTCGTCCATTCAGATATATTTGACACCTAGAACCTCTCCCCGACGAGAACATCGGGTCTAAATATGGTAATCTTGCAACCTGAATTAAGTGATCGGTTGCAGTTTCATCCAATCTGATATATTTGACACCTCGAACCTTGCGCGGACCAGAACATCAGGTCTGTATATGGTAACCTTGCAACCTGAGCTAAGTGATAGGTTGCAGTTTCATCCAATCTGATATATTTGACACCTAGAACCTCGCGCGGACCAGAACATCGGGTTTGTATATGGTAATCTTGCAACCTGAGTTAAGTGATAGGTTGCAGTTTCATCCAATCTGATATATTTGACACATCGAACCTCGCCCGAACTAAAACATCGGGTCTATATATGGTAATCTTGAAACCTTAGTTAAGTGATAGGTTGCAGTTTCATCCAATCTGATATATTTGACACCTAGAACCTCGCTCGGACCAGAACATCGGGTATGTATATGGTAATCTTGCAACCTGACTTAAGTGATAGTTTGCAGTTTCATCCAATATGGTATATTTGACACCTCGAACCTCCCCCGACGATAACATCGGGTCTGTATATGGTAATCTTGCAACCTCAGTTAAGTGATAGGTTGCAGTTTCGTCCATTCAGATATATTTGAAACCTAGAACCTCGCCCCGACGAGAACATCGGGTCTGTATATGGTAATCTTGCAACCTGAATTAAGTGATAGGTTGCAGTTTTATCCAATCTGATATATTTGACACCTCGAACCTCGCGCGGACCAGAACATCAGGTCCGTATATGGTAATCTAGCAACCTGAGTTAAGTGATAGGTTTCAGTTTCATCAAATCTGATATATTTGACTCCTACAACCTCGCGCGGACTAGAACAACGGGTTTTTATATGGTAATCTAGTAACCTGAGTTAAGTGATAGGTTGCAGTTTCATCCAATCTGATACATTTGACAGATCGAAACTCGCCCGAACCAAAACATCGGGTCTATATATGGTAATCTTGAAACCTGAGTTAAGTGATAGGTTGCAGTTTCATCCAATCTGATATATTTGACACCTAGAACCTCGCGCGTACCAGCACATCGGGTCTGTATATGATAATCTTGCAACCTGAGTTAAGTGATAGGTTTCAGTTTCATCCAATCTGATATATTTGACACATCGAACCTCGCCTGAACCAGAACATCGGGTCTATATATTGTAATCTTGAAACCTGAGTTAAGTGATAGGTTGCAGTTTTATCCAATCTGATATGTTTTACACCTCGAACCTCACGCCGACCAGAACATCGGGTAGATGTATATGGTAATTTTGAAACCTGAGTTAAGTGATAGGTTGTAGTTTTATCCAATCTGATATGTTTTACACCTAGAACCTCGCCCCGACGAGAACATCGGGTTTGTATATGGTAAACTTGCAACCTGAGTTAAATGATAGGTTGCAGTTTCATCCAATCTGATATATTTGACACCTCGAACCTCGCGCGGACCAGGAAATCCATCTGTATATGGTAATCTTGCAACCTGAGTTAAGTGATAGGTTTAAGTTTCATCCAATCTGATATATCTGACACCTCGAACCTCGCCCCGACGAAAACATCGGGTCTGTATATGGTAATCTTGCAACCTGAGTTAAGTGATAGGTTGCAGTTTCATCCATTCTGATATATTTGATACCTAGAACCTCGCCCCGACGAGAACACCGGGTCTAAATATGGTAATCTTGCAACCTGAGTTAAGTGATAGGTTGCAGTTTCATCCAATCTGATATATTTTTCACCTCGAACCGCGCGCAGAACAAAAAAAAGAGTCTGTATATGGTAATCTTGCAACCTGAGTTATGTGATAGGTTGCAGTTTCATCCAATCTGATATATTTGACACCTAGAACCTCGCGCGGACCTGAACATCGGTTCTATATATGGTAATATTGCAACCTGAGTTAAGTGATAGGTTGCAGTTTCATCAAATCTGATATATTTGATACCTCGAACCTCGTGCAGACCAAAACAACGGGTTTGTATATGGTAATCTTGTAACCTGAGTTAAGTGATAGGTTGCAGTTTCATCCAATCTGATATATATAACACATCGAACTTCGCCAGGACCAGAATATCGGGTCTGTATATGGTAATCTTGAAACCTGAGTTAAGTGATAGGTTGTAGTTTCATCCAATCTGATATATTTGACACCTAGAACCTCGGTCGGATCAGAACATCGGGTCTATATATGGTAATCTTGCAACCTAAGTTAAGTGATAGGTTGAAGTTTCATCTAATTTGATATATTTGATACCTCGAACCTCGCGCGGACCAGAATATCGGGTATGTATATGGTAATCATGCAACCTGAGTTAAGTGATAGGTTGCAGTTTCATCGACTCTCTTATATTTGACACCTAGAACCTCGCCCGGACCAGAACATCGAGTCTGCATATGGTAATCTTGCAACCTGAGTTAAGTGATATGTTGCAGTTTCATCAAATCTGATATATTTGACACCTCGAACCTCGCCCCGACGAGAACATCGGGTTTGTATATGGTAATACTGCAACCTGAGTTAAGTGATAGGTTGCAGTTTCATCCATTCTGATATATTTGACACCTCGAACTTCGCCCCGACGAGAACATCGGGTTTGTATATGGTAATCTTGCAACCTGAGTTAAGTGATAGGTTGCAGTTTCATCCAATCTGTTATATTTGATACCTCGAACCTCGCGCGTACCAGAGCATCGGGTCTGTATATGGTAATCTTGCAACCTGAGTTAAGTGATAGGTTGCAGTTTCATCCAATCTGATACATTTGACACATCGAACCTCGCCCGAACCAAAACATCGGGTCTATATATGGTAATCTTGAAACCTGAGTTAAGTGATAGGTTGCAGTTTCATCCAATCTGATATATTTGACACCTAGAACCTCGCGAGGACCAGAACATCGGGTCTGTATATGATAATCTTGCAACCTGAGTTAAGTGATAGGTTGCAGTTTCATCCAATCTGATATATTTGACACATCGAACCTCGCCTGAACCAGAACATCGGGTATATATATGGTAATCTTGAAACCTGAGTTAAGTGATAGGTTGCAGTTTTATCCAATCTGATATGTTTTACACCTCGAACCTCGCGCGGACCAGAACATCGGGTATGTATATGGTAATCTTGAAACCTGAGTTAAGTGATAGGTTTCAATTTCATCCAATCTGATATATTTGACACCTAGAACCTCGCCCTGAAGAGAACATCGGTTTGTATATGGTAAACTTGCAACCTGAGTTAAATGATAGGTTGCAGTTTCATCCAATCTGATATATTTGACACCACGAACCTCGCGCGGACCAGGACATCCGTCTGTATATGGTAATCTTGCAACCTGAGTTAAGTGATAGGTTTAAGTTTCATCCAATCTGATACATCTGACACCTCGAACCTCGCCCCGACGAAAACATCGGGTTTGTATATGGTAATCTTGCAACCTGAGTTAAGTGATAGGTTGCAGTTTCGTCCATTCAGATATATTTGACACCTAGAACCTCGCCCCGACGAGAACATTGGGTCTGTATATGGTAATCTTGCAACCTGAGTTAAGTGATAGGTTTCAGTTTCATCCAATCTGATATATTTGACACCTCGAACCTCGCCACGACGAAAACACCGGGTCTGTATATGGTAATCTTGCAACCTGAGTTAAGTGATAGGTTGCAGTTTCGTCCATTCTAATATATTTGACACCTCAAACCTCGCGCGGACCAGGACATCCGTCTGTATATGGTAATCTTGCAACCTGAGTTAAGTGATAGGTTTCAGTTTCATCCAATCTGATATATTTGACACCTCGAACCTCGCCCCGACGAATAAATCGGGTTTGTATATGGTAATCTTGCAACCTGAGTTAAGTGATAGGTTGCAGTTTCGTCCATTCAGATATATTTGACACCTAGAACCTCTCCCCGACGAGAACATCGGGTCTAAATATGGTAATCTTGCAACCTGAATTAAGTGATCGGTTGCAGTTTCATCCAATCTGATATATTTGACACCTCGAACCTTGCGCGGACCAGAACATCAGGTCTGTATATGGTAACCTTGCAACCTGAGCTAAGTGATAGGTTGCAGTTTCATCCAATCTGATATATTTGACACCTAGAACCTCGCGCGGACCAGAACATCGGGTTTGTATATGGTAATCTTGCAACCTGAGTTAAGTGATAGGTTGCAGTTTCATCCAATCTGATATATTTGACACATCGAACCTCGCCCGAACTAAAACATCGGGTCTATATATGGTAATCTTGAAACCTTAGTTAAGTGATAGGTTGCAGTTTCATCCAATCTGATATATTTGACACCTAGAACCTCGCTCGGACCAGAACATCGGGTATGTATATGGTAATCTTGCAACCTGACTTAAGTGATAGGTTGCAGTTTCATCCAATATGGTATATTTGACACCTCGAACCATCCCCCAACGATAACATCGGGACTGTATATGGTAATCTTGCAACCTCAGTTAAGTGATAGGTTGCAGTTTCGTCCATTCAGATATATTTGAAACCTAGAACCTCGCCCCGACGAGAACATCGGGTCTGTATATGGTAATCTTGCAACCTGAATTAAGTGATAGGTTGCAGTTTTATCCAATCTGATATATTTGACACCTCGAACCTCGCGCGGACCAGAACATCAGGTCCGTATATGGTAATCTAGCAACCTGAGTTAAGTGATAGGTTTCAGTTTCATCAAATCTGATATATTTGACTCCTACAACCTCGCGCGGACTAGAACAACGGGTTTTTATATGGTAATCTAGTAACCTGAGTTAAGTGATAGGTTGCAGTTTCATCCAATCTGATACATTTGACAGATCGAAACTCGCCCGAACCAAAACATCGGGTCTATATATGGTAATCTTGAAACCTGAGTTAAGTGATAGGTTGCAGTTTCATCCAATCTGATATATTTGACACCTAGAACCTCGCGCGTACCAGCACATCGGGTCTGTATATGATAATCTTGCAACCTGAGTTAAGTGATAGGTTTCAGTTTCATCCAATCTGATATATTTGACACATCGAACCTCGCCTGAACCAGAACATCGGGTCTATATATTGTAATCTTGAAACCTGAGTTAAGTGATAGGTTGCAGTTTTATCCAATCTGATATGTTTTACACCTCGAACCTCACGCCGACCAGAACATCGGGTAGATGTATATGGTAATTTTGAAACCTGAGTTAAGTGATAGGTTGTAGTTTTATCCAATCTGATATGTTTTACACCTAGAACCTCGCCCCGACGAGAACATCGGGTTTGTATATGGTAAACTTGCAACCTGAGTTAAATGATAGGTTGCAGTTTCATCCAATCTGATATATTTGACACCT